>NC_035438.2:132910843-133079170 GCF_002127325.2 Helianthus annuus | reverse complement strand
TTGTACCGTACAAATAGTGTCTCCAAATCTTAAGATCGAAGACAACTGCACCCAACTCAAGATCATGAGTGGTGTAGTTCTTTCATGTATCTTCAACTGCCTCGATGCGTATGCTATGACTTTTTTCTTGCATCAGGACGCAGCCAAGGCCTAATTTAGATGCATCGCAATAAACGACGAAATCATCATTGCCCCAGGCAATGTTAGGACAGGCCGCGTCGCAAAGCTTTTGTTTCAAAGTCAGAACGCTTCTTCTTGCTTGAATCCCCAATCAAAGGGTTTGTTCTTCTGAGTTAGAGCAGTTAGAGGAACTGCAATCTTTGAGAAGTTTTCATGAAGCGGCGGTAATAACCACCCGCTAGACCAAGAAAAGAACGAACTTCAGTAGGAGTAGTAGGCGTATCCCAATCCTTAATCGCACTGATCTTGGAGGGACCTACATGAGTACCTTGTTCGTTGACAAATGTCCTAAGAATTGAACTTCTTTAAGCCAAAATTCACACTTGGAGAATTTGGCGAAAAGTTGTTGTTTCTTTTAGGAGTTCTAAAGTAAGACGAAGATGTTGCTCATGATTAGCTCGGTCTTAGAATATATCAAAATGTCATCAATGAAAACGATGACGAACTTATCCAAATAAGGCTTGCAGACCCTATTCATCAAGTCCATGAAAACAGCAGGAGCCTTTGTCAAACGAATGGCATGATGTGAACTCCATAATGCCCATAGCGAGTGCGAACGCTGTCTTGGGAATATCTTCTTCGTGCACACGGAGTTGATGATATCCAGATCGCAGATCAATCTTTGAAAAATAAGAAGCGCCTTACAATTGATCAAAGAGATCGTCAATGCGAGGTAGGGGATATCGTTCTTGATGGTAAGCTTGTTAAGCTCACGATAATCGATACACATCCTAAAAGATCCATCCTTCTTCTTGACAAAAAGAACGGGAGCACCCCAAGGTGAAAAGCTAGGACGGATAAAGCCTTTGTCAGAGAGCTCCTGTAGCTGCTTAGACAACTCTTGCATCTCAGACGGTGCAAGACTATATGGAGCTCTGGCAATGGGATTTGCACCGGTACGGGATCAATACGGAACTCGACTGGCGTGCTGGGGGTAGACCAGGTAACTCTTCAGGAAAAACTTCAGGATAATCCCGAACAACAAGATTATCTTGAATAGACTTACCTTTGCCCTTATCGCTACACATGTGCCAAAAATGCCACATAGTTCTTTCGCAGATACTTCCGAGCTTTAAAGCAAGACATGAGTTTAGACCACCAGCAGGTTTCTCACCACGAACCTGTAGGATCTCACCTGAGGAAAGCGGCATGCGAATGATCTTCTCAAAACAAACTATCTCTGTGCGATACTTGGCTAACCAAATCCATACCCACAATAACGTCGAAGCTTCCAAGTTGCATAGACGTGAGGTCAATAGGAAAAAATGGTTGTTAAGGTTCAACTGGCAGTTGCGGAGAACAGAATCAAGAACACGGGTTCACCACTAGCCACTTTCTACCGTCAATGGTTTACCTAGGTTCGTTCTAGACACGCGAAGCAATGGTTTCAAAAGATAACGACACAAAACTCTTATCGGCACCGAATCAAAAAGAACAGATGCTGCCTGATTATTAATAAAGAACGTACCATTCACCACATTATCATCTGCTTGTGCCTCTTGTGCATTCATGTTGAAGACTCGACCTCGAGCCTGAGCCTGATTCTGATTCTGGTTGGCGTAGCCTTGGGCACGGTTTCTGTAGTGGGTCAGATCCACACAATTGTAGCACGAACCAGGAGGAAAATGAAGGTCGTGCAGCTTGACCTTGTTGCTTGAGCAAGAGGCTGAGCAATTTGTTGAGCTTGGTTCTGTAGGTAGCAGGAATGCGGCAGCTGGCAGGCAAGATGACCATTTCTTCCACACTTGGTGCATTGACGACACTGAACCTGTGGTGGGTGGTGGCCGTTACACTGTTGCACAAAGGTGCAATTGCCAAGATAAGGCTTCTTGGCTGGTGGTTGCGCAGGCTGATTTGGTGCAGCTTTGAGCCTGTGCAGTAACGGCAATAGTTTTGGGAAGCCTTCCGCTTCCCTAGACCCCCTTGTAGAACCAGAATCCTTTCCTTCTTGTTTTTGACCTTTCTTGCTATCTTCTTTGTCATCTGCCTGCTTCTTACCCTTGTCACCCTTTTTGTTTGGCAGCTTTCCCTTTCAAATTGCGACTCAGTCAGTGTCGCTGATAACTCGATCGCACCTGACGGAGTTGTGGTAGGGTTACTACCAGTAATGATGTCTTTGTACCGAGTCAGGTAGGCCGTCGGTTGTACTTTCGATGGCCTTGTTGAGTGAGGCAACCATTGTCGGGCAAAGCAGACTCAACTCCTCAAACCTATCAAGTATATGCCTGGTGCTCGCCACTGTATTTTGTTTCAAAGTCATCAAACTCTTTCTCCAAATCTCCCTGCTCATGACGAGGACATAACTCCCTCATCATTAGTGCCCTAAGTTCAGCCCATGTCTGTGCTAGAGAAACTTCTCGCCATGTCTCTCATAACCCCGTTCCACCACGTAAGAGCCTCTTCTGAAACACACTCGAAGAAAACTCGACCTTGCGATTTTCAGGACACTGCACGTGACGAAATGTATTCTCATATGCTCTCGAACCATTGAAGAAAGCCCAGTTGCTCCCTCAGAACCACTAAACTTGAGTGGTTTAGCCGAGTTAAAACTCTTGAAATTGCATGGAGCATTGTTGTGGTTGTTGGCTTGGTTCCATTGAGGCAAAGAGATTGGAAGTGCAGCAGCCATTTGGCTGTGCAATAATTTCTGCCAGTTCGGCATTTGCTACTTGATTGTCGCGTCGAGGAGGCATTCTAAAAGAGGAAAACATGAAAGGAACGAGTGAGACGATTGGATGAAGAGAATGAGATGAACAATTTCAACAAAAGCAAAGATGGTGGTTATGGCATCGCTAAGCAAGCAAGCGACACACAATGTCTAATCAAAGTAAATGGGTCGATAATAATGTATCGCGAAGACATGTTTGCCTATAAGTGAACACTCACCCCAAGAGTTCCCAGGTAAGAGTGACTGGTCCGATTATGTGGATTTTGTACGAACACTCTAGCCTTAGATAGAAAACTCAGGGTATAGGCATTCACTCTTCCAGTTCGCACGTGTTCACACTATTAAAACCCAAAACTTTGAACGAGATTTTGAAAAATTCAAAAGGGTTCAAAACCATATAAACAGAGGGTTCAAAACCTAGTAATCAATCATCCTAGAACAGATGATTAATTTTCAAAGCGGGATTCGGAATCGATGTTCTCGTTGTGGTTATCACCTAAGGATAGGTGAAGTGCATGTTTTAAAATCTAAACACAAGATAACTTGTGTTAGGGTCCTAGAAAGTTATAGTCTAGGTCAAAGCATTACTAATAACCTAATTCCCTATAACCATTGGCTCTGATACCAACTCTTCTGTCACACCCCGACCGCGTATAACATGCAACCGCGGCGGAAACGTCGGGGAGTGTTGAGACAGAATTAATTGTTTCACAACTATGGCATACAAAGTTATATTTTATTTATCAACAAGCGTGTTACATTGTCTTTAAACAGGAAATAAAGTGTTCAGAACATATTCAAACTAAGTCTATCTTCGTTTTATGTCTCTAAAGCACAGGTCCGCCCTAGTGTCACAATGCCTGTGAGATACATAGGTTTGGTGAAAATGGGATTCATGACTTGAGTTTAAAGAAAACGTTTAATAACAGTCAGTCATGAACCTTGTAAATTGTTTTGTTTTGTAAACCTTGTGAAAAACGATAAGATCAGATGATATGTATAAATAAAATGTAAGGTTAAATGAATAACCTAGTAAAATGAGTTTGTATAAGATAAGTTGTTTGTAAAAATAATGTCTTGTGAAGAATATGTTATTTGAGTAAAACGTAATATGTCTAAACTGAAATGATTTAAATAATGCAACGATAGGTAATATTATACAAACATTTAGATATAGGAAGTACCAGCGGCATATCCACCATGTTTGTATCATATTACATACGCCACGTTACTCAAGCCATTTACCCAAACCAACCACCATGTAAATTGTTCGTGTATAAATCAATTGTCAAGTGTTATTGTGTAAACCATATCAAAATTGTTCACGTCTAATGTAAACCACCAAGTGTGTGTATAATTGTCAAATTGTTTATGTTTACTGTAAATCATATAATGTTGTAACACCTCGAAAATTTACGTCCAATAATGCATTGACACGTGTCATAGGTGTTGGATATGTGAAAATATACTTTAGAGGGACTAAAGTTGACAAACAGTGAAAACTATAGAACGTAAGGGTCCAAGGTGTCAACAATGGATAAATAGACTCCATAATAACCCTACATGGTGTTTATAACCCTAAACGGATAGATCATGGATCATACGAAGCGGAAAATGCACGAAAGTGAGGAATTACAAACTACAGGGACTAAAAGTGTCAACATGTTGAATTTATACCTCTGAGTGATCTTTTAGTAGCCCCGAAGCTTTGTAATGATAAAATATACTCACTAGAATATGTGGTAAAAATTTCATGAAGTTTCGTTATCGTATGAGAAAGTTATGGCCAAAACCGTACTTGAAGGGTTAAAAGCGTCAACGTCGAATTTCATGACTTTTCGGGTGAGCGCAAAGTTAACCGAGGACATTACCATGTTGGTAAATGTCCCAAGGTTCCTAAAAATCAGAATTGAGGGTCTAAGGGTCAAGAATAATGGCCAAAACCTCGTAACTAAAGAACAGGGACCAAAACTACAACATTGAAACAATTTTTGGGCCTGCAGACCCCCAGGCGGCCCGCCTGGGCAACCTTAAGCGGGCCGCGACCCGAGCCCAGATGCAGAAACTCACGAACAGTGGCTTTTAAGTCCGAATTTTGAGTTGGTTACAACTGGTTTCACCTCCAAAACTCACCAATAGATTTACATGCATGTATGGACACCTGTGAGCCTCTCATAACCTCTGAAACACATTAAAATCAGATCAAATTCTTCATTTGAGGGCACTTGAAGTTGTAACCAAGAACACTTGAACATTCAAAAATTCACAAGGCAACTTCTGGAGCTTCCTGGACGACAAGGCACCTTCATAGTGATAACTAAGCTTCATTAGGACTCTTGTAAGCATTCATAACCTTCTCTAATTCGTTCTAGCTTTGATTATTAGCCGAAAGTCAATCCGTCATAGTTATAGTTTGACTTTTCGATTAAACGAAAATGGCTCAGTCATTTCTCAAATTGAAAGTACCTAAATGTTGGTATTTATGTGGGAAACAAACCCTCAAAAGGGTATTCTCTGATTCCCACTCTAAGCATGCTATTTGTCGAGTCAAAGTTGTTCTTAAAAAGTCAACAGAACTTGTTTTTGTAAAATCTAGCATAAATGGTAATGTAGATGACATGCAATCAGTTTGATCATCAAAAATAACTTTATAATGAATGTAAGAATATGTTTTATCATGATCAACTCGACAATCTTTAGTATAAGCCCGGATTGGAACCGAAAGTCTTACAAAACGACTTTTTCTTTGACTCTCGATTCGGATCCGTGCATGCATGTTTGAGATCTGCATTAGAGCTTATTTTGGACCATTTTTATTTATGTATAACTCTCTGGAATTTTTACAACTTGAGTCCATGCTTAACCGATTCATATGCATGTTTCCGAATTATGCTTAAAGTTGACTATTTTGCCCTTTTTGCTATAAAACGTGATTTTTGGAAAAGTGAAAGAGTAGAAACCTTTATTACTGATTTATAAACTTGCACCGAAAATTTGATATCAGTTGGAGGTCCAGATTTAGAGTTATGTCCGATATCGTAAATATAGAGCTTTATGTTAAATAAACGGCGTAATTAGCGTATAACCTATTTAAGCCCACTTTTTCATTTAAAACTTTTTACCCACTGATGTTATATAATATTTTGGGATTTTTGAAATTTTTATTTAATTTTTGGCTGATCATATCATAGGTCTCTAAGTTTGATTCGGTTAATACCGGTTTTGACCTTTTAAGCCATAAAATGAGTTTTATAAATCCTTTTGACCCCAAACCTTTTTCTACTGATTTTATTTGTTAAATAAATTACTTTGAGCATTCTGGAAATATAAAAATCTCAGCTTTCCTTTGGAAACCCGGAAACGGCTCTAAATCGCCTTTCTAAGCGTTTTAACGCATAGTGTGCGTTATACCCATATTAAACATATAAGGATTATACCTACTGATGTATTTAGCATATTTTTATAAAATAACAGTAAGTATAAGTTTTTGAACTCAGATTTCCAGTTTTGACATTTTTAGCCCTTGTGAAATTACCAAAATAACCCTAAGGTGCATAGTTTGATTTTAAATGATAAGTTTTGTTTACGGGTCATACTCTACTGTTATAATATGTTAAATTAAGTATATTTACTGTATAAATCAGACCTGTAACTCAGATTTCCAATTTAACTCGTTATAATCTTTTAAATGACCAAAATGCCCTTATAAGGCATAAATTGAGTTTAAATTTATTCGGGGCATAATAGAACATAACTTGCTGATATTATATCATATTTAAAGCATATTATCTCAGGAAACTTGCATATGACTCTTTTGGTTACCCGTAACGCTCTTTTAGCGCTCGGTTCGGTTTATGTAACTAGTTTGCATAAATTGACCGAAACGGGTCAAACGTTATCATTTTTGTCTCAAAATCCAGAATGTATTTAGCATACCCATATTATACAAGTATTCAAACTTGTCGGGTCTAAATCACATTCTATCCGGTCTTCGCTTAATCGTGCGCTTGAACCGTATCGTCCTTAAACTAACCCGTCTAAGCTTTGGCTTAAATAAAGACCCGTTAGGAATCTAATAGGTTATTATAAACCTTTGTTCCAGAATAGGAGGCCCAGTAAAAGCTACCCTCACTTGCCAATTGTGATTCATACTTACTCAGGTAAATACTTTTAACTTATTTTCCCTATACGGGCTTGGGTTACGGTATATAGAATACCGCTTGATCGAGCGTACAAATCTTGCACCCTTGGGTGTTCAATTGAATAATTTGATCGGCTCGTTTAAACAGTCTTGTTTTACTTTAAGCCTTTGGGGGGTTAATGACCATGTCCCGGATATCCTTGGCATCATCTTACGGGATGGCCACGACCAGAGCACGAGGTGTAGGCGTACACCTGTCAGTGTATAACTCTTTAATGTGGTGTGTCTATTGATCTTTAACCCGGACAAGATCCGGGCTACTGAACGCACAAGTAACATGTAATTCGTTCACAAGATTATATTGCATAATTATCCCAAGTTATAAAAATATTTTATGCCATGTGCATATAAATCAATTTTCAATCATTTTCAAAATGAGTCAGTTAATTTGTATTTACCAAGGTAAACTGACGTATTTTCCCAAAAGGTTAAGTGCAGGTACTACACGTACTAGGCTGGCTGTCTTCTAGAGCGTCCACAATAAGTCTCGCAGGCTTGGACGACAATAAAACTGTTGAACAATATCATATTTTATATTGATCCGCCTGTGGATCCGTTTCAACTACTAGTGATATTTAATATTACATTTATTAAAGTTGAAATGAATCTATCTTTGCTTCCGCTGTGCATTATTATATTGTGTTGTTTGTCTATGATGATGCCATCTACGTCACCATACCCCCACCGGGCCCACCGGTGACACGTGGAAATTCGGGGTGTGACAGGTTGGTATCAGAGCCAACTCTGAGTGAATTAAACACTAGCCTTCTGTGTTTAATCTCAGTTACACAATTGCACATTCCTCGATTTTCGAGTCTAGACAAAGAACTTAGGAAATGTTCAAATTTCTTTTAATTTCTAACTTTGTCTTATATATATTTGTTGTGCCACTTGTTTGATTTTTTTTGACAGGTTCAAGATGCCGCCACGTGTAAGAGGAAGGGGAAGAGGAGCATTCGCAACCTCTCATGACCATGAAGCTGGGCCTTCGCATAGGCGAACCCCTTCAGGACCCCAAAACACTGATGCCCGAGATCTTTGGAGATCGTTCGCTGAACCCGCCAGGCACTCAGCATCACTGAGTACCTCACTTTCCCTACCACACTCTTTTGGGCCTCATTCTGAAAATGAGCCCCACAACTCCCATCAATCCTACATTCCTCTCCACCAATCACCTTTTGATTACCCAGCACCTGTCTGTCAGGGCCTGTACAACCCGGATGATTACTTGGGAGAACCAGTGGGTCATAACCCACTTGGACCTGAAGACCACTTCCCGGGTGGCAACGAGATGGAGGTCGATGAGGATACCGATCCTTCCATGCCACCGTCCGGTACACCGAACCACCCCATCGAGATATCTGATGGGTCACCGTTTTTGGGATCACCTTACAATGGTCCCGACAGTTTCAAGGAGAGATTCAAGCAGCACGACTGGGTTTATACCCCTAGTTACCATAACTCCCCCATGCACCAGTCCTACCACAGCTCTCCCGTGCACTCCCAGCATCACTCCCAGCAGCAGCTTCAGCAGCAGCCTCAGCAGCAGGATCCTTCAGAGGGTTTCTGGCGCGACGTGGTCACTCCGCCACCGCCACCACCTCCGGTTTTGCCTCCTCCGCCTCAGAGGCGAAGGGGAAGGAACGCCCGGATGTCCACACGAGGAGGGATACGCATCGGCACCCCTCCGCATTCTGGTAGTAGCCGATATTCGCCTCTCCACGAGGAGCCAGAGATGGGAGAATCTTCGCATCCCGTCTCAGAGGTGACTTCTGCGCCTATTGCGCCACTGCCACCGCAGAACTTTGGAGAGCCAATCCCTGCGTATGCTAGCGCAGCACAGTTCAACCCTTTCGAGCCGACTTTTCCCCCAGGATATGACTATACAGGGGATCCCTACTGGATAGCTTCGGGCTACAACCCTCTCAATCAGGAGAGTGCTTTTGGAGGTCCCTGGGCTACGGGACAATCAACTTTTGGATACTTATCGCATGGATACCAGCAGCCGCAGCCTCCTCAACCACCGCAGTATCTGCCACCGCCGCAGGCGCCGATGATGTCGCCACCGCAAGTTCAAGAAATCCTTCAGGGGATAAACGATGTGCGACGTGAATTGCGACATGAAATGCGGGAAGATCGCCGACATAACCGCGGAATGTTTAAGAAGATGGTTGATTTGATCAAAAGGAAAGGCAAGAAGGATTATTGAATCCTTTGTTTGTTAGCTTATTTACTCATGTCCCTGCGAGGACATTTATTCCTGTATTCTACCCCTGCGTGGGTATATCTCTTTCCTGTTCTACCCCTGCGTGGGTATGTTTGTTTCTGTTTAACCCCTGCGTGGGTTTGTTTGTTGTTTATTTGCTTAGCTCCTGCGTGGGCATGTTATTTGAGTAAAAGTCCCGTTTAGGGCAAAGTTGTACTAGTCTATTTTTATTTAAAAATGGTTAATTTAAGTTTTTCATTTTATCTATATGCATGAACATAATATACAAATAAATGAAAAATATCAATTATTATTTTAATTTACCATTTTAATAAGAATCTTAAGAAGGTAAAACCTAGCTTGAATGTCTTATTAAAAGGTCTGGCCAATATGGTAAAACCTGGTTAAAAAGATTCAAATCTCTGTTAACATCTGTAAACATGTTAACATTCTTGGCTAGCGTGATCTGTAAAATCACACATGTCACCTTTTTTAATAAATTGTCTAAAATTATATTGTACACATGTCTGATTATGACTTGATGCCTACGGGTTATGACTAATGTCATATAAAACAAAAAGGCAGCCGTGGTTTATAGACTCCCTGCCAAGCAAAGGATTATTTGTTTTAATTATACAATTCTAATCCTATAAAAATTCTAAATTTAAAATTTAGAAGTTTGTCCAAGTGACTAGGCCTATTGTGCCAATATACATATTTCATTCTATGATAAGTTGCTAATAAAAGTGCTGAATGAAATTAAATAAATTAACTAATATGGCTTTTATTACCATGGTTAATAAATCGTCAAGAACGATAATACTGTTAGGTTTCTAAATAGACCTTGTCCTTACTTTTATGTAGCTCCTAAAGCTACATGGCCAAGTCGGAAGAAACAAACAGTCAATCTGAGGAAAACCCAGGTATTACTAAGATTCATGTAACTGGTGCGGAGCTACAAGCACTGGTAGAAAATGCTGTTGCCAAGGCCATTGATAGGCAATTCAGGGAATCGAGCGGGACTCGAAGTAGGACCCGAACCGTACCACGTTCCAAATCCAAGAATCATTCAGAGGCTCATAGCAAGCCGCCCTCTAAGAATGATGTATCAAAGAAAGATGAGCCAAAGAAGAATGATGAGGATAATCACTCCTCTACCCACAGCAGTGTTCCGAAAAAGGAGATCAAGCAGAAGCATGAAACGCACAGCAAGTCCTGTACGTATAAATATTTCGTTTCATGCAAACCCCGGGACTTTACTGGGGAGAAAGGAGCGGTCGACTGCATGACCTGGTTAGATGAAATGGATACAGTTGTTGATATCAGCGGGTGTGCTGATCGGGATGTAGTGAAGTACGTATCCCAATCATTCAAGGGAGACGCCCTGGCGTGGTGGAAATCTCTCTTACAAGCTGCCGGAAAGGCCACCCTTTACAGTATGTCATGGGATCAGTTTGTAGCCCTGATCAAAGAAAATTTCTGCCCACAACACGAAGTTGAAAGGATTGAGTCAGACTTCGTATCCCTGGTGATGAAGAACCTCGACTGCCAGGCATATCTCACCACCTTCAATACTCTATCTCGATTGGTTCCATATTTGGTAACCCCAGAGCCGAGAAGGATTGCCCGTTTTATTGGGGGTTTGGCGCCTGAGATTAAGGCAAGTGTTAAGGCATCGAGGCCTACAACGTTCAGATCAGTAGCTGATCTATCTCTCTCTCTCTCACCCAGGATGTAGTCAGGTTGAGAGCTCTTAAGAACTCGGAGGAGAAAAAGAGGAAACGTGAGGACGACACCTCACGAAGATCGGAGAAAAGACACCGAGGGAATAACGACCACAGGAAAGGGTCGGGATTTAAGAGAGATGGGCAACAATCAGGAGGGAAGCCCAGATGCAAAACTTGCAGGAAGAACCACTTTGGGAAGTGTCGATTTGAGTCGAAATCCCAGTCTCACGCAAAACAATGTGGAATCTGCAAATCCACAGACCATAAAACCTTGGAATGCAAGAAGCTAAAGGATGCAACTTGTTATGGTTGCAATGAGAAAGGGCACATCCGACCTAATTGCCCAAAGAACGCTAAGAAAGCCGATGATGGAAAGAAGACAAATGCAAGAGTCTTCAAGATGGACGCTAAGGAAGCAGTTCAAGATGACAACGTCATTACAGGTACTTTTCTTGTAAATGATGTTTTTGCTAGAGTACTATTTGATTCAGGAGCAGATAAATCATTTGTAGATGATAAGTTCTGTAAGTTGTTAAACCTACCTGTTAAAACCTTAAGTGTGAAGTATGAGGTGGAATTAGCTGATGGAACCATAGAAACCGCCTCAACTGTTTTAGATGGATGTGTTATATCCATTAGGAATCATTCTTTCCCATTATCCTTACTTCCCTTTAAGCTAGCTGGATTCGATATAGTGATAGGCATGGATTGGTTATCGCATAACCAAGCCCAGATTCTGTGCAACAGAAAGCAAGTGGTAGTTAGAACCCCGTCTGGTGAGTCACCCACTATCCAAGGAGATACCCAGCATGGATTGCCTGAGCAAGTGTCCATGCTCAAGGCATCCAGATGTCTGCAGAAAGGTTGTGTCATTTATATGGCACAAGTTACTATTGACGAGCCAAAGCCGAAGATCGAAGATATCCCTGTCATTTCGGAATACCCTGAGGTGTTTCCGGAAGAACTACCTGGCTTACCGCCGGATAGGCAAGTGGAGTTCCGAATTGACATCATTCCGGGTGCAGCGCCTGTAGCGAGAGCGCCATATAGGTTGGCACCAACGGAGATGAAGGAGTTAAGGACGCAGTTAGATGATCTGTTAGCTAAAGGTTTCATTAGACCTAGCTCGTCTCCTTGGGGAGCGCCAATCTTGTTCGTTAAAAAGAAGGATGGATCGATGCGTCTGTGCATCGATTACCGTGAACTTAATAAAGTCACTATCAAGAATAGATATCCATTACCCAGGATCGACGATCTGTTCGATCAGTTGCAAGGAGCAAGCTACTTTTCAAAGATCGACTTGAGGTCAGGCTATCATCAGTTGAAGGTCAAGGATGAAGATGTGCACAAGACAACGTTTAGGACTCGTTATGGACATTACGAGTTCTTAGTGATGCCTTTTGGGCTCACTAACGCACCAGCCGCATTCATGGATCTCATGAATCGCGTCTGCAAGCCTTATTTGGATAAATTCGTCATCGTCTTTATCGACGACATCCTTATCTACTCGAAGAACCAGGCTGACCACGAGAAACACCTTCGTTGTATTCTCAAACTTCTACATCATGAGAAACTCTATGCCAAATTCTCAAAGTGTGAATTTTGGCTTCGAGAGGTCCAATTCCTTGGACATGTGGTAAGCGAGCGTGGTATCCAAGTGGATCCCGCTAAGGTAGAAGCAGTTATGAATTGGCAGGAGCCAAAGACTCCTACCGAGATTCGCAGTTTCCTAGGATTAGCTGGATACTATAGGCGATTCATCGAGAATTTTTCAAGGATTGCTGCGCCCCTAACTTCGTTGACTCGTAAGAAGATTAAGTTCGATTGGGGCCCTAAGCAGCAGGAATCCTTCGACATTTTGAAGAAGAAGTTGAGCAATGCACCAGTGCTAACATTGCCTGATGGTATAGAAGAATTCGTGGTGTATTGCGATGCGTCACACACTGGTATGGGTTGTGTACTCATGCAGAGAGGCAAGGTCATCGCCTACGCTTCACGACAGCTAAAGGTGCACGAGAAGAACTACACCACCCACGACTTGGAACTGGGTGCCGTTGTATTTGCATTAAAACTGTGGAGACACTACTTGTACGGAACCAAGTGCGTGATTTATTCGGATCACAAGAGCCTTCAGCACTTGTTCAATCAGAAGGAATTGAACATGCGACAAAGGCGATGGATGGAAACTTTAAATGATTACGACTGTGAGATAAGATACCATCCAGGCAAGGCAAATGTAGTTGCCGACGCCTTAAGCAGAAAAGAAAGAGTGAAACCGATCAGGATCAATGCCAAGCGCATTGAAATAAGGAATAATTTGAACGAAAGGGTGTTAGCTGCACAAAAGGAAGCTGTGTTGGAAGCTAACTATCCTGAAGAGAAGTTAGGAGTAACTGAGGAGCAGTTATCCTACGACAAAGATGGAATGCTAAGACTGAATGGACGAATATGGGTTCCAGTTTATGGAGGACTTCGGGATGTTATCCTCCAGGAAGCCCACAGCTCTAAATATTCCGTTCATCCTGGAGCTGATAAGATGTACCAGGATCTAAAAGCAAACTACTGGTGGATTGGTTTGAAAAAGTCCGTAGCAGAGCATGTAGCTAAATGTTTGACTTGTGCATAAGTCAAAGCTGAGCATCAGAAGCCGTCAGGTTTGCTTCAACAACCTGAAATTCCCACATGGAAATGGGAAATGGTGACAATGGATTTCATCACCAAGTTGCCAAAGACGAGAAAGGGAAATGATACCATATGGGTCGTAGTAGATAGACTGACGAAGTCAGCTCATTTTCTACCCATCAAGGAGACGTATAGCTCCGATATGTTAGCTCAATTATACGTTGATAAGATTGTAGCGCTACATGGTATACCTGTATCTATTATCTCTGATAGAGATACTAGATATACGTCACATTTTTGGAAGAGTTTCCAACAATCTTTGGGCACTCGTTTGAATTTTAGTACGACTTATCATCCTCAGACCGATGGTCAGAGCGAGCGTACTATTCAAACCTTGGAAGACATGCTTCGTGCATGTGCGATCGACTTGGGTGGTAGTTGGGATAAGAACCTACCACTGATCGAATTCTCTTACAACAATAGCTACCATTCCAGCATAAAAGCTGCGCCTTTTGAGGCCTTATACGGTAGAAAGTGTAGATCGCCCATCTGTTGGGCAGAAGTTGGAGATGTCCAACTATCAGGACCAGAAATTGTTTTTGAGACGACGGACAAGATCGTTCAGATCCGCGATCGTTTGAAAGCTGCCAGGGATAGGCAGAAGAGTTATGCGGATCCAAAGCGCAAAGATTTTCACTTCGATGTAGGTGATAAAGTGTTGCTTAAAGTATCGCCCTGGAAGGGGGTGATGCGATTTGGTAAGAAAGGCAAGCTAAGCCCGAGATATATAGGACCTTTCGAGATTATCGAACGTGTCGGGTCAGTTGCTTATAAGTTAAACTTGCCTGAAGAACTTAACGCTATACATAATGTGTTCCACATTTGTAATTTGAAGAAGTGTTTCGCTGACGAATCACTGGTTATACCGCATACAGATATACACATAGATGAGAGTTTGAAGTTCGTGGAAAAACCATTGTCGATCGAGGATCGACAGGTGAAGAAGCTCCGAAGAAAGTACATACCTATTGTTAAGGTCAAGTGGGATGCCCGTAGAGGTCCCGAATACACGTGGGAAGTGGAATCCACGATGAAGGAAAAATACCCTCATTTATTTCAGTAAATCTCGAGGTCGAGATTTCTTTTAAGGGGGTGAGGATGTAACATCTCGAAAATTTACGTCCAATAATGCATTGACACGTGTCATAGGTGTTGGATATGTGAAAATATACTTTAGAGGGACTAAAGTTGACAAACAGTGAAAACTATGGAACGTAAGGGTCCAAAGTGTCAACAATGGATAAATAGACTCCATAATAACCCTACATGGTGTTTATAACCCTAAACGGATAGATCATGGATCATACGAAGCGGAAAATGCACGAAAGTGAGGAATTACAAACTACAGGGACTAAAAATGTCAACATGTTGAATTTATACCTCTGAGTGATCTTTTAGTAGCCCCGAAGCTTTGTAATGATAAAATATACTCACTAGAATATGTGGTAAAAATTTCATGAAGTTTCGTTATCGTATGAGAAAGTTATGGCCAAAACCGTACTTGAAGGGTTAAAAGCGTCAACGTCGAATTTCATGACTTTTCGGGTGAGCGCAAAGTTAACCGAGGACATTACCATGTTGGTAAATGTCCCAAGGTTCCTAAAAATCAGAATTGAGGGTCTAAGGGTCAAGAATAATGGCCAAAACCTCGTAACTAAAGAACAGGGACCAAAACTGCAACATTGAAACAATTTTTGGGCCTGCAGACCCCCAGGCGGCCCGCCTGGGCAACCTTAAGCGGGCCGCGACCCGAGCCCAGATGCAGAAACTCGCGAACAGTGGCTTTTAAGTCCGAATTTTGAGTTGGTTACAGCTGGTTTCACCTCCAAAACTCACCAATAGATTTACATGCATGTATGGACACCTGTGAGCCTCTCATAACCTCTGAAACACATTAAAATCAGATCAAATTCTTCATTTGAGGGCACTTGAAGTTGTAACCAAGAAAACTTGAACATTCAAAAATTCACAAGGCAACTTCTGGAGCTTCCTGGACGACAAGGCACCTTCATAGTGATAACTAAGCTTCATTAGGACTCTTGTAAGCATTCATAACCTTCTCTAATTCGTTCTAGCTTTGATTATTAGCCGAAAGTCAATCCGTCATAGTTATAGTTTGACTTTTCGATTAAACGAAAATGGCTCAGTCATTTCTCAAATTGAAAGTACCTAAATGTTGGTATTTATGTGGGAAACAAACCCTCAAAAGGGTATTCTCTGATTCCCACTCTAAGCATGCTATTTGTCGAGTCAAAGTTGTTCTTAAAAAGTCAACAGAACTTGTTTTTGTAAAATCTAGCATAAATGGTAATGTAGATGACATGCAATCAGTTTGATCATCAAAAATAACTTTATAATGAATGTAAGAATATGTTTTATCATGATCAACTCGACAATCTTTAGTATAAGCCCGGATTGGAACCGAAAGTCTTACAAAACGACTTTTTCTTTGACTCTCGATTCGGATCTGTGCATGCATGTTTGAGATCTGCATTAGAGCTTATTTTGGAACATTTTTATTTATGTATAACTCTCTGGAATTTTTACAACTTGAGTCCATGCTTAACCGATTCATATGCATGTTTCCGAATTATGCTTAAAGTTGACTATTTTGCCCTTTTTGCTATAAAACGTGATTTTTGGAAAAGTGAAAGAGTAGAAACCTTTATTACTGATTTATAAACTTGCACCGAAAATTTGATATCAGTTGGAGGTCCAGATTTAGAGTTATGTCCGATATCGTAAATATAGAGCTTTATGTTAAATAAACGGCGTAATTAGCGTATAACCTATTTAAGCCCACTTTTTGATATAAAACTTTTTACCCACTGATGTTATATAATATTTTGGGATTTTTGAAGATTTTTATTTAATTTTTGGCTGATCGTATCATAGGTCTCTAAGTTTGATTCGGTTAATACCGGTTTTGACCTTTTAAGCCATAAAATGAGTTTTATAAATCCTTTTGACCCCAAACCTTTTTCTACTGATTTTATTTGTTAAATAAATTATTTTGAGCATTCTGGAAATATAAAAATCTCAGCTTTCCTTTGGAAACCCGGAAACGGCTCTAAATCGCCTTTCTAAGCGTTTTTAACGCATAGTGTGCGTTATACCCATATTAAACATATAAGGATTATACCTACTGATGTATTTAGCATATTTTTATAAAATAACAGTAAGTATAAGTTTTTGAACTCAGATTTCCAGTTTTGACATTTTTAGCCCTTGTGAAATTACCAAAATACCCCTAAGGTGCATAGTTTGATTTTAAATGATAAGTTTTGTTTACGGGTCATACTCTACTGTTATAATATGTTAAATTAAGTATATTTACTGTATAAATCAGACCTGTAACTCAGATTTCCAATTTAACTCGTTATAATCTTTTAAATGACCAAAATGCCCTTATAAGGCATAAATTGAGTTTAAATTTATTCGGTGCATAATAGAACATAACTTGCTGATATTATATCATATTTAAAGCATATTATCTCAGGGAACTTGCATATGACTCTTTTGGTTACCCGTAACGCTCTTTTAGCGCTCGGTTCGGTTTATGTAACTAGTTTGCATAAATTGACCGAAACGGGTCAAACGTTATCATTTTTGTCTCAAAATCCAGAATGTATTTAGTATACCCATATTATACAAGTATTCAAACTTGTCGGGTCTAAATCACATTCTATCCGGTCTTCGCTTAATCGTGCGCTTGAACCGTATCGTCCTTAAACTAACCCGTCTAAGCTTAGGCTTAAATAAAGACCCGTTAGGAATCTAATAGGTTATTATAAACCTTTGTTCCAGAATAGGAGGCCCAGTAAAAGCTACCCTCACTTGCCAATTGTGATTCATACTTACTCAGGTAAATACTTTTAACTTATTTTCCCTATACGGGCTTGGGTTATGGTATATAGAATACCGCTTGATCGAGCGTACAAATCTTGCACCCTTGGGTGTTCAATTGAATAATTTGATCGGCTCGTTTAAACAGTCTTGTTTTACTTTAAGCCTTTGGGGGGGTTAATGACCATGTCCCGGATATCCTTGGCATCATCTTACGGGATGGCCACGACCAGAGCACGAGGTGTAGGCGTACACCTGTTAGTGTATAACTCTTTAATGTGGTGTGTCTATTGATCTTTAACCCGGACAAGATCCGGGCTACTGAACGCACAAGTAACATGTAATTCGTTCACAAGATTATATTACATAATTATCCCAAGTTATAAAAATATTTTATGCCATGTGCATATAAATCAATTTTCAATCATTTTCAAAATGAGTCAGTTAATTTGTATTTACCAGTGTAAACTGACGTATTTTCCCAAAAGGTTAAGTGCAGGTACTACACGTACTAGGCTGGCTGTCTTCTAGAGCGTCCACAATAAGTCTCGCAGGCTTGGACGACAATAAAACTGTTGAACAATATCATATTTTATATTGATCCGCCTGTGGATCCGTTTCAACTACTAGTGATATTTAATATTACATTTATTAAAGTTGAAATGAATCTATCTTTGCTTCCGCTGTGCATTATTATATTGTGTTGTTTGTCTATGATGATGCCAACTACGTCACCATACCCCCACCGGTGACACGTGGAAATTCGGGGTGTGACAAATGTGTATCTGAAATATTATGTATGGCATGTGAAATATATCAACTAGGCCATAGGTAAAAATGCACAAAAACAAGGTATTGAATTAAACATAGTTTAAGTCAAAGTTATGTTTTGTGGAACAAATGCATGCTATACTGATACAAACATTTATGTGGTATTGTGAAAATGCATACATTCAAGCCTTTGTGACTGTGGTGATAGACCTTTAAACAAATTAAAGGTCTACATGTGTTATGTTTATCGTATTCGGTCATTCTTCCAATCCAAACAAACTCGAGATCTCAGGAATGGGAGTTGTCAAGTCCTATGGTACCATTACCTACTAACGGGTGGCATGATCGGTGTTAATGAATGTACATTGTATAATTTGAACAAACCAAATGTCATACCAAAATGTGAGCATGTGATGAATAAATGTACTAAGTACGCACCCAATGGGCATACATAGCATAAAATGTAGTGTAAAATGATGTACTAAGTACGCACACAATGGACATACATAGCATAAAAGTCATGTAAATCAATGTGCTAGCATGCTATTAGTCAACACACATAGCAGAAATGTAATGTAAATCAATGTACTAAGTATGCTAAGTAAACATACATAGCGAAACAATGTAATGTAAATCATGTACTAATAGTGTACTAATGAGCATAGCAAGTATATGATGTGAAAACAGGAAAGCACGAAAGTAACAAGTAGGCACATGTGTTTCTCCCCAAAACAGTATGGAAAACAGTAAAAGAGGGGACTATGTACTCACCTGAGATTGCTTAGAAGTCCTTGTGTAATAATCACACAATGCTAGAGATCACGGAATATCAAACGGCACCTAATAGGTAGCTATATTAATATACCGGACCAAATTTGGAAGATTGGATAGAATGAGGGTTCGTAAACCAAACGAGTATAGAGACTCGTGTAATATGGTTTAACAAGGCCTACATTCTAAAATGAAACCTATCCTAAGTGCTTACGACCCGTTTAGGTAGCTTATGCTACATTAACGCGTCGTTCGCGTAAAACGCGTTTGGAACGCCTAACATTGTGACCATAAGGTATAACCTCGGAAGGTTATTCCCTATACAGCTATGGTCACCTAATGTGTTTGGTCGGATCCTAATGATCGACCAAATGGGTCGGGTTTGAAAGTATAAGCGATTGTTTAGATCGCTTACCTTACGACCCTAAATAAGCACTAAACTAAAAGTGACGAGCTAAGCATGTTAAAACATGCTTAACTAAGTTTAGAAAACAAGTTTGGTATCAAAACAAACGGTTTTGGTTACAAAATACGCAAGAATGCGCATTTTGGCCGAAACTACGACTCGTCACTGAGCCTAGATAACGTGGTAATCAGTAGGTGTAGTCACTAGGGACTATAACCATCGTGATCACGCTCACGTTATGAAGTTCAAACGAACTTTGTGTTGACCATAGGCTGGTCAACACAGAAAGTCAAACATAGCTTGACTTTCGGACTCGAAAAGCGAATAAAAGAACGAAAGAACACTTACGAAGGGTCCCCGAAAGCTAATCTCGATCCAGGAGCTCAGGTATGAAGCAAAGGCCTCAACTTAGAGGTTTAGTTCAGATTTTGTGGGTTTTTAACCAAACGGGGGGGTATTTATAGGAAAAGCAAGACCGTTAGGATCGTTTCTTGAATATCGTGTCACGATCCAACCCGTACACTTGACGCGAAGTTGTGGTGGCTTATTTTGCCCCCACCATAAGGTTTTGACACGTGGCGTTGCCCTTTGGGTGATCGAAAGGTTGCTGCAAGTGGATCAAAACATTGAATCTGGTCTGTAAGTCTGACGCGGCCCGCGTAAGATTTAGACATGGTCTTACGCGCCCCGCCTGGGAGTCCTGATCAGAAACCAAGTTTCAGAATTGACAGTTTAGGTCCCTGTTATGGTTTAAGGCCATTTCCGACACGTTTAAGGCCCGTTAAGCCATCTTTAAGGCCCTAAAATGATGCTTAAACATTGAGGACATGAAACATGCTCAAAAATATGCCGGATGTTGGTTCGTTTGGTCGTACGATCGCGATGTTCGGTTAATTACGACAGAATGCGCATAAGCGTGAAAAACGATCCAAATTGCGCGACGAATGGATTTTTCTCATGCCAAGCACTAAGGCATAATATTATGATGCTTACATAAATTTTTGGATGTCCGGATGTATTCAGAAAGTAAGTTATGCGCGAAAGTGCAAACTTGTGCACTTTTTGACACTTTTAGTCCCTGAATGACCCAAAAGTTTATTTTAGCACACCGAACCTCTCAAAGCCTATTTCTAAGCTATGTAAAGGATATTTAAGGTGTGTTTAACTTATGATCATATTCCGAAATGTTTGTTACAATTCAAATTGGCATACTTTCACAGTTTGTCGGATTTAGTCCCTGTAAGCGAATTAACTTGTTTTTGCCATACCAAAGCCTTCAAAACTTATTTCTAAGTTATGTAAAGGTTATTTAAGGTATGTTGAGTATATGTTGATGTTCCGGAGTATTTGTCGCATTAAACTGAGTACGTTTACGCACCAGTTTGTGTATAATTCTCCAGAAAGCGTTGTAGAGTTTGAAATCGAACAAAAGTCAAAACATGAAAAATGTAAAACACAACCAAACAAACATTGGGATCAAATAACATTGTTTTATTGATAATTGAACTGTTTACAATGATTTCAAGCACAAATTTTACAGTCTCCCCTACTTGTGGAAATTTCGTCCCGAAATTTATTTAGAGGAAACTCGTGGAAAAAGATGCGGATACTTCGCCTTCATTTGATCTTCGCGTTCCCAAGTAAACTCGGGTCCACGTTTAGATTCCCAGCGAACCTTGACCAAAGGAATGCGCTTGCGTTTAAGCCACTTGACTTCACGTTCCATGATTTCCACCGGTTTCTCAACAAATTTCAGTGTTTTATCAACACGAATTTTGTCAAGCGGTATGTGGAGGTTCTCATCAGCTAAACACCTCTTGAGATTGGACACGTGAAAGGTTGGATGAACATTTCCAAGTTCAGGAGGTAACTCAAGTCTGTAGGCTACCTTACCGATTCTTTCGACGATCTTGAATGGTCCAACGTATCTAGGTGCAAGCTTTCCTTTCTTCCCAAATCTGATCACACCTTTCCAAGGTGAGACCTTAAGTAATACACGATCACCGACTTGAAAATCCAAGGGCTTGCGTTTTAGGTCCGCGTAACTCTTTTGACGGCTTCTAGCTGTCTGGAGGTTATCACGAACTTTCTTAACCTTATCAGTTGTCTCTAAAATGAGGGCAGGTCCAGTAAGCTGAGCCTCACCGATCTCATTCCAGCAGACTGGTGAACGATATTTTCGACCATAGAGAGCCTCGAAAGGAGCCATGTTGATGCTGGAGTGATAACTGTTGTTGTAGGAGAATTCAATCAACGGAAGATGTGAATCCCAACTACCACCAAAATCGATCACACAAGCACTAAGCATATCCTCCAGAGTCTGGATTGTTCTTTCAGACTGACCATCCGTTTGCGGATGATAAGCTGTGCTTAGATTAAGTTGGGACCCCATAGCAGATTGCATGGTTCTCCAAAAATGAGAAGGGAAATGAGCATCTTTGTCAGAAATGATGTTCAAAGGAACAACATGTCGAGCTACAATTTCATCCACATAGATTTTAGCAAGTTTGCCAGCAGAAAAATCCTCGCGGATTGGAAAGAAATGCGCTGACTTAGTAAGACGATCAACGACTACCCAGATGGCATCATGACCTTTCTTTATGCGCGGGAGTTTAGTAATGAGATCCATAGTAATGTTTTCCTATTTCCAAACTGGGATCTCTGGTTGCTCCAATAAACCAGAAGGACGCTGATGTTCAGCCTTAACCTTAAGACAAGTAAGGCATTTTGATACATATAAGGCGATGTCTTTCTTCATACCAGGCCACCAATACTGAATACGAAGATCCTTATACACTTATCTGAGCCAGGATGAATAGAATAACGAGACTTATGGGGTTCATCCGTAAGCAAGGTACGAAGATTATCTTGACTTGGGACCCACAACCGGTCCATGAAGTAATACGATCCATTGTCCTTCAGTTCAAGAGCAGGTGTTATGTGATAAGGAAAATCCTTATCCATCAAACCTGGTGAAACACAAGATTGTTGAGCCTGAGAAATACGGGTTTGGATATCGGATTGAGCTTGAATAACAGATTGGACACGAACACAATGAAGCTTAGTACGTTCCTTGCGACTCAAGGCATCGGCCACGACATTCGCCTTACCAGGATGGTAGCGAATTCGCAGTCATAGTCGTTTAGAAGCTCCACCCAACGTCGTTGCCTCATGTTGAGTTCTTTCTGGTTGAAGATATGCTGAAGACTTTTGTGGTCTGTGAAAACCACACATTTTGCACCGTACAAATAGTGTCTCCAAATCTTAAGAGCGAAGACAACTGCACCCAACTCAAGATCATGAGTGGTGTAGTTCTTCTCATGTATCTTTAACTGCCTCGATGCATATGCTATGACTTTGTTTCTTTGCATCAGGACGCAGCCAAGGCCTAATTTAGATGCATCGCAATAAACGACGAAATCATCATTGCCCTCAGGTAATGTTAGGACAGGCGCATCGCAAAGCTTTTGTTTCAAAGTCAGAAACGCTTCTTCTTGCTTGAATCCCCAATCAAAAGGTTTGTTCTTCTGAGTTAGAGCAGTTAGAGGAACTGCAATCTTTGAGAAGTTTTCAATGAAGCGGCGGTAATAACCCGCTAGACCAAGAAAAGAACGAACTTCAGAAGGAGTAGTAGGCGTATCCCAATCCTTAATCGCACTGATCTTGGAGGGATCTACATGAATACCTTGTTCGTTGACAACATGTCCTAAGAATTGAACTTCTTTAAGCCAAAATTCACACTTGGAGAATTTGGCGAAAAGTTGCTCTTTCTTTAGGAGTTCTAAAGTAAGACGAAGATGTTGCTCATGATCAGCTCGCGTCTTAGAATATATCAAAATGTCATCAATGAAAACGATGACGAACTTATCCAAATAAGGCTTGCAGACCCTATTCATCAAGTCCATGAAAACAGCAGGAGCATTAGTCAAACCGAATGGCATGGCTGTGAACTCATAATGCCCATAGCGAGTGCAGAACGCTGTCTTGGGAATATCTTCTTCGTGCACACGGAGTTGATGATATCCAGATCGCAGATCAATCTTTGAAAAATAAGAAGCGCCTTGCAGTTGATCAAAGAGATCGTCAATGCGAGGTAGGGGATATCGGTTCTTGATGGTAAGCTTGTTAAGCTCACGATAATCGATACACATCCTAAAAGATCCATCCTTCTTCTTGACAAAAAGAACGGGAGCACCCCAAGGTGAAAAGCTAGGACGGATAAAGCCTTTGTCAGAGAGCTCCTGTAGCTGCTTAGACAACTCTTGCATCTCAGACGGTGCAAGACGATATGGAGCTCTGGCAATGGGATTTGCACCAGGTACGGGATCAATACGGAACTCGACTTGGCGTGCTGGGGGTAGACCAGGTAACTTTTCAGGAAAAACTTCAGGATAATCCCGAACAACAGGAATATCTTGAATAGACTTACCTTTGCCCTTATCTGCTACCACATGTGCCAAAAATGCCACATAGTTCTTTCGTAGATACTTCCGAGCTTTAAAGCAAGACATGAGTTTTAGACCACCAGCAGGTTTCTCACCACGAACCTGTAGGATCTCACCTGACGAAAGCGGCATGCGAATGATCTTCTCAAAACAAACTATCTCTGCGCGATACTTGGCTAACCAATCCATACCCACAATAACGTCGAAGCTTCCAAGTTGCATAGGCGTGAGGTCAATAGGAAAAAGATGGTTGTTAAGGTTCAACTGGCAGTTGCGAAGAACAGAATCAAGAACAACGGGTTCACCACTAGCCACTTCTACTGTCAATGGTTTACCTAGTTTCGTTCTAGACAAGCGAAGTAATGGTTCAAAAGATAACGACACAAAACTCTTATCGGCACCCGAATAAAAAAGAACAGATGCTGGCTGATTATTAATAAAGAACGTACCATTCACCACATTATCATCTACTTGTGCCTCTTGTGCATTCATGTTGAAGACTCGACCTCGAGCCTGAGCCTGATTCTGATTCTGGTTGGCTAGCCTTGGGCACCGGTTTCTGTAGTAGGTCAGATCCCCATAATTGTAGCACGAACCAGGAGGAAAATGAGGTCGTGCAGCTTGACCTTGTTGCTGAGCAAGAGGCTGACCAATTTGTTGAGCTTGGTTCTGGTTAGCAGGAATGCGGCAGGTGGCAGCAAGAGGACCATTTCTTCCACAGTTGGTGCATTGACGACACTGAACCTGTGGTGGGTGGTGGCCATTACACCTGTTGCACAAAGGTGCATTGCCAAGATAAGGCTTCTTGGCTGGTGGTTGCGCAGGCTGATTTGGTGCAGCTTGAGCCTGTGCAGTGCGGCATAGTTTTGGGAAGCCTTCTGCTTCCTAGACCCCCTTGTAGAACCAGAATCCTTTCCTTTCTTGTTTTGACCTTTCTTGCTATCTTCTTTGTCAGCTGCCTGCTTCTTACCCTTGTCACCCTTTTTGTGCAGCTTTCCCTTTCGAATCTGCAACTCAGTCAGTGTCACTGATAACTCGATCGCCTGACGGAGTGTGGTAGGGTTACTACCAGTAATGATGTCTTGTACCGAGTCAAGTAGGCCGTCAGTGTACCTTTCGATGGCCTTGTCGAGTGGGGCAACCATTGTCGGGCAAAGCAGACTCAACTCCTCAAACCTATCAGTATATGCCCGGTGCTCGCCACTGTATTGTTTCAAGTCATCAAACTCTTTCTCCAAAGCTCGCTGCTCATGACGAGGACAAAACTCCCTCATCATCAATGCCCTAAGTTCAGCCCATGTCTGTGCTAGAGCAACTACTGCGCCGCGATCTCTCATAACCCCGTTCCACCACGTAAGAGCCCTCTTCTGAAACACACTCGAAGAAAACTCGACCTTGCGATTGTCAGGACACTGCACATGACGGAATGTATTCTCAATGCTCTCGAACCATTGAAGAAGCCCAGTTGCTCCCTCAGAACCACTAAACTTGAGTGGTTTAGCCGAGTTAAAACTCTTGAAATTGCATGGAGCATTGTTGTTGTTGTTGGCTTGGTTCCATTGAGCAAAGAGATTTGGAAGTGCAGTAGCCATTTGCTGTGCAATAATTTCTGCCAGTTCGGCATTTGCTACTTGATTGTCGCATCGAGGAGGCATTCTAAAAGAGGAAAACATGAAAGGAACGAGTGAGACGATTGGATGAAGAGAATGAGATGAAACAATTTCAACAAAAGCAAAGATGGTGGTTATGCATCGCTAAGCAAGCAAGCGACACACAATGTCTAATCAAAGTAAATGGGTCGATAATAATGTATCGCGAAGACATGTTTGCCTATAAGTGAACACTCACCCCAAGAGTTCCCAGGTAAGAGTGACTGGTCCGATTATGTGGATTTGTACGAACACTGTAGCCTTAGACAGAAAACTCAGGGTACAGGCATTCACTCTTCCAGTTCGCACGTGTTCACACTATTAAAACCCAAAACTTTGACGAGATTTTGAAAATTCAAAAGGGTTCAAAACCATATAACAGAGGGTTCAAAACCTAGTAATCAATCATCCTAGAACAGATGATTAATTTTCAAAGCGGATTCGGAATCGATGTTCTCGTTGTGGTTATCACCTAAGGATAGGTGAAATGCATGTTTTAAAATCTAAACACAAGATAACTTGTGTTAAGGTCCTAGAAAGTTATAGTCTAGGTCAAAGCATTACTAATAACCTAATTCCCTATAACCATTGGCTCTGATACCAACTCTTCTGTCACACCCCGACCGCGTATAACATGCAACCGCGGCGGAAATGTCGGGGAGTGTTGAGACAGAATTAATTGTTTCAAAACTATGGCATACAAAGTTATATTTTATTTATCAACAAGCGTGTTACATTGTCTTTAAACGGGAAATAAAGTGTTCAGAACATATTCAAACTAAGTCTATCTTCGTTTTATGTCTCTAAGGCACAGGTCCGCCCTAGTGTCACAATCGTCATCTTAAGCGATAGCTCCTGAAAATACATGTGAAAGTAGGTACGTCAGCATAAAAATGCCTGTGAGATACATAGGTTTGGTGAAAATGGGATTCATGACTTGAGTTTAAAGAAAACGTTTAATAACAGTCAGTCATGAACCTTGTAAATTGTTTTGTTTTGTAAACCTTGTGAAAAACGATAAGATCAGACGATATGTATAAATAAAATGTAAGGTTCAATGAATAACCTAGTAAAATGAGTTTGTATAAGATAAGTTGTTTGTAAAAAATAATGTCTTGTGAAGAATATGTTATTTGTGTAAAACGTAATATGTCTAAACTGAAATGACTTAAATAATGCTACGATAGGTAATATTATACAAACATTTATATATAGGAAGTACCAGCGGCGTATCCACCATGTTTGTATCATATTACATACGCCACGTTACTCAAACCATTTACCCAAACCAACCACCATGTAAATTGTTCGTGTATAAATCAATTGTCAAGTGTTATTGTGTAAACTATATCAAAATTGTTCACGTCTAATGTAAACCACCAAGTGTGTATATAATTGTCAAATTGTTTATGTTTACTGTAAATCATATAATGTGTATCCGAAATATTATGTATGGCATGTGAAATATATCAACTAGGCCATAGGTAAAAATGCACAAAAACAGGGTATTGAATTAAACATAGTTTAAGTCAAAGTTATGTTTTGTGGAACAAATGCATGCTATACTGATACAAACATTTATGTGGTATTGTGAAAATGCATACATTCAAGCCTTTGTGACTGTGGTGATAGACCTTTAAACAAATTAAAGGTCTACATGTGTTATGTTTATCGTATTCGGTCATTCCTTCCAATCCAAACAAACCCGAGATTTCAGGAATGGGAGTTGTCAAGTCCTATGATACCATTACCTACTAACGGGTGGCATGATCGGTGTTAATGAATGTACATTGTATAATTTGAACAAACCAAATGTCATACCAAAATGTGAGCATGTGATGAATAAATGTACTAAGTACGCACCCAATGGGCATACATAGCATAAAATGTAGTGTAAAATGATGTACTAAGTACGCACACAATGGGCATACATAGCATAAAAGTCATGTAAATCAATGTGCTAGCATGGTATCAGTCAACACACATAGCAGAAATGTAACGTAAATCAATGTACTAAGTATGCTAAGTAAACATACACAGCGAAACAATGTAATGTAAATCATGTACTAATAGTGTATTAATGAGCATAGCAAGTATATGATGTGAAAACAGGAAAGCACGAAAGTAACAAGTAGGCACATGTGTTTCTCCCAAAACAGTATGGAAAACAGTAAAAGAGGGGACTATGTACTCACCTGAGATTGCTTAGAAGTCCTTGTGTAATAATCACACAATGCTAGAGATCACGGAATATCAAACGGCACCTAATAGGTAGCTATTTTAATATACCGGACCAAATTCGGAAGATTGGATAGAATGAGGGTTCGTAAACTAAACGAGTATAGAGACTCGTGTAATATGGTTTAACAAGGCCTACATTCTAAAATGAAACCTATCCTAAGTGCTTACGACCCATTACGACCCGTTTAGGTAGCTTATGCTACCTTAACGCGTCGTTCGCGTAAAACGCGTTTGGAACGCCTAACATTGTGACCATAAGGTATAACCTCGGAAGGTTTTTCCCTATACAGCTATGGTCACCTAATGTGTTTGGTCGGATCCTAATGATCGACCAAATGGGTCGGGTTTGAAAGTATAAGCGATTGTTTAGATCGCTTACCTTACGACCCTAAATAAGCACTAAACTAAAAGTGACGAGCTAAGCATGTTAAAACATGCTTAACTAAGTTTAGAAAACAGGTTTGGTATCAAAACAAACGGTTTTGATACCTATGAGTAGTTTGGTTACAAAATACGCAAGAATGCGCAATTTGGCCGAAACTACGACTCGTCACTGAGCCTAGATAACGTGGTGATCAGTAGGTGTAGTCACTAGGGACTATAACCATCGTGATCACGCTCACGTTATGAAGTTCAAACGAACTTTGTGTTGACCATAGGCTGGTCAACGCAGAAAGTCAAACATAGCTTGACTTTCGGACTCGAAAAGCGAATAAAAGAACGAAAGAACACTTACGAAGGGTCCCCGAAAGCTAATCTCGATCCAGGAGCTCAGGTATGAAGCAAAGGCCTCAACTTAGAGCTTTAGATCAGATTTTGTGGGTTTTTAACCAAAAGGGGGGGGGGGGTATTTATAGGAAAGCAAGACCGTTAGGATCGTTTCTTGAATATCGTGCCACGATCCAACCCGTACACTTGTCGCGAAGTTGTGGTGGCTTATTTTGCCCCCACCATAAGGTTTTGACACGTGGCGTTGCCCTTTGGGTGACCGAAAGGTTGCTGCAAGTGGATCAAAACATTGAATCTGGTCTGTAAGTCTGACGCGGCCCGCGTAAGATTAGACATGGTCTTACGTGCCCCGCCTGGGAGTCCTGATCAGAAACCAAGTTTCAGAATTGACAGTTTAGGTCCCTGTTATGGTTTAAGGCCATTTCCGACACGTTTAAGGCCCGTTAAGCCATCTTTAAGGCCCTAAAATGATGCTTAAACATTGAGGACATGAAACATGCTCAAAAATATGCCGGATGTTGGTTCGTTTGGTCGTACGATCGCGATGTTCGGTTAATTACGACGGAATGCGCATAAGCGTGAAAAACGATCCAAATTGCGCGACGAATGGATTTTTCTCATGCCAAGCACTAAGGCATAATATTATGATGATTACATAAATTTTTGGATGTCCAGATGTATTCAGAACGTAAGTTATGCGCGAAAGTGCAAACATGTGCACTTTTTGACACTTTTAGTCCCTGAATGACCCAAAAGTTTATTTTAGCACACCGAACCTCTCAAAGCCTATTTCTAGGCTATGTAAAGGATATTTAAGGTGTGTTTAACTTATGGTCATATTCCGGAATGTTTGTTACAGTTCAAATTGGCATACTTTCGTAGTTTGTCGGATTTAGTCCCTGTAAGCGAATTAACTTGTTTTTGCCATACCAAAGCCTTCAAAACTTATTTCTAAGTTATGTAAAGGTTATTTAAGGTATGTTGAGTATATGTTGATGTTCCGGAGTATTTGTCACATTAAACTGAGTACGTTTACGCACCAGTTTGCGTATAATTCTCAAGAAAGCGTTGTAGAGTTTGAAATCGAACAAAAGTCAAAACATGAAAAATGTAAAACACAACCAAACAAAAATTGGGATCAAATAACATTGTTTTATTGATAATTGAACTATTCACAATGATTTCAAGCACAAATGTTACATCTAAGTAAGTCAAGACACGTTAACTCAATTCGAAAGGGGTTCGAATCACTTTGGTTAGTCACGGTTCCTCTACTCGGAGCAATCCTATGTTTTATGAGCCTATCTTTTATATTATCTCAATTTTTATGTGTGGTTTTAAACTTGATTCTTCGGTTATCTTGATTCTTCGTTTATTTTGAGGCTTTTTACACAAATTTTGCACGTATGTCCGCAATCTAAAACGTTAACTCTAATCTCAGGATCAAACTAAATTTATGAAGCTTTATTCATGATGACAATCTATGTGGGAATCTTGATCGACTATGATGCTATGTGAATCTATATGATGAATCTATGTGTATTTGGTTGTAAGACTCTAAAGGTAACATGGCATAGAATACGAGGGGAAAGTGACGTGTCCGAAACATGGTGGATACACTGCTGGTACTTCCTATATATAAGTGTTTCAGACATGTTACTAACTTTCGTACCAAGTGCCATGCGAAACTTAGTGTTTTGCAGACTGGCGATGAGGTTGTTGAATTCTTAAACTATGGGAAACTACTTGTGTAATCTATGTGAAGTCTATGAGATATATGTGCACTCTAGCGTAACCTATGTGTAATCTATGTATGTGTTGTTTTGAGAAACAAAATACGAAACGTAGCCTAGCGCCGAAGACGAGGCGGACGTGGCATGTCCGAAACATGGTGGATACGCTGTTGGTACTTCATATATATAAGTGTTTCTAGCATGTTACCGAACGTTCGTACCACGCGCTAAGTGAAGTTCGTAGTTTTGTAGGCTCGGGTTGAAGTTGTGGAATCTACTTGGTTAATCTATATTGTTGGATCTATTTGGCTAGTCTATGTTGTGAGGAGTGATATGTTTAACGAAGCATAACACCGATGACGGGACGGACGTGGCATGATTGAAGCATGGTGGATATGTTGCTGGTACTTCCTATATATAAGTGCTTCCGTCATGTTGCCGAACTTTCGTAGCACGTGCCATGCGGGATTTCGTTGTTTGTGGATTGTTAACACTAATCTATGTGAATCTATTGGAATCTATGTGAATCTATTGGAATCTATTGGAATCTATGTGAATCTATGATGATGATGATGAGTGTGTTTTGCGACACGTAACATGACACCGAGTACGAGGCGGAAGCGATGTGCCCGAAGCATGGTGGATACGCCGCTGGTACTTCCTATATATAAGCGTTTCTAACATGTTGCCAAACTTCGTACAACGTGCCATGCGAAGGTCGTGGGTTGCGGTGTTGAGTCTATTGAAACCTATGTGAAACTTGAATCTTTAAGCTATGTGAATCTTCTTGAATCTTGAGACTTAATCTATCGTGTGTGAAATCTATACTGCGAGACTTTGTGAATCTAGACTTATACGATCCTCTTGTTGGATCTTTAGATGTCATCTCGTAAACTATCCGACACTCTCAAGAGATCTAGGGAAAAGTATCAGAAAGATGATGTCCTTCATGGCCAACCAGATTGCTCGAGTCGTGCCAAAGATAGTCTGTGAGATCCAAGGATCAAACACTCCTCCATCCTCTATGGACTCAAAGGCCGAGAAGCTAAAGCCTACAAAGTTCAGCTACAAACATTTCATCTCTTGCAACCCTAAGCCTTTCACGGGCAGTGATGGGGTGACCGCTATGCTCGAATGGTTTGACAGCATCGAGGTTACTTTCATCAACAGCGAGTGCCCAGATCATCTAAAGACTAGGAGTACGACTGGAATGTTTCTAGGCAGAGCGTTGAAGTGGTGGTCTAATGAGAGAAACATATGTTCGAACGAAGAAGCCTATGCTCTTCCATCGGCGGAGGTGCGTGAACTGATGATGCTTGAGTTTTGCCCTCCCCATGAATAGTTGAAGCTTGAAGAAGAGTTTTAGCACTTGAAGCAGATTGGTGATGATAATCTGGCTTACACTACTCGATTCAAGCAGCTCAGTTTGATCGTCCCTCACTTGGTTTCTACTCCTAAGCGAATGATAACCATATACATCAATGGTCTACCTTCTGCTATGCGTGATTCTATTGAAGCAACCCAACTCGAAACTATTGAGGAAGTCTACCGTCTTGCAGCTAGTCTCAACAACAACCGTGTTCGTGATAAGCAGTTTGCTAACTCTGCTCCCTCCAAATCTGCACATCAAGTTACCCAGCAGCCAAGTGGCAGTAAGAACAAGAGGCGAAAGTCACAGGGTTCAGGATGCAATGCTATTGTTCCTGCCGCAAACCCTGCTGCTAAACCTGTTCCTGCTGCTACTGTTCAGAACCCTTCTGCTCCTGAAGTCAAAAAGCAGTACTCTGGGTCTTAACCCAAGTTCGCAACTTGCAACTTTCATCATCCTGCTAATTTCTGCATGTCGTTTGTGCACCCACTGCAATCGCTATGGTCACACGACTCCTTACTATCGTCAAGCTAATCCTGCTCAACCAACTCAGCAAGCCCCAGCTCAGGCAGCCCTACCAGCTCTTCCAGCTCCTCAGTAGAATCTTAGGCCAGTCAATGCGGTTCATGCATGCTACAAGTGTGGAGATACTACTCATCTTCGTAACCAGTGTCCTCAGCTGAACCAGTAACAACAGCTAGCCGCTCGTGGACGAGCGTTCAATCTCAATGCTAACTAGGCTCGTAGCGACAATGGCGTCATTAATGGTACGTTTCTCGTGAATAACCTTTACGCTTCGATTCTATTTGATACCGGTGCCGCTAGAAGCTTTGTGTTCGTAGAATTTGAATCTTTGTTAAATTGTGCACGCTCTAAGTTACGTAAGTCGTTTTCGGTGGAGATTGCCGATGGGAAGTCTATTTTAGTTGATTCTTTTCTCTGTGGTTGTTCCTTGACTCTTAACGACCACGTGTTTGCTATTGATCTAATACCCATGCAATTGGGTAGTTTTGATGTCATAATCGGCATTGATTGGTTGCGTAAGAATCATGCCGAGATTGCTTGTCACGAGAAGTTTGTTCATCTATCTCTTTCGTCCGGTGATATTTTGCATGTCTATGGAGACCGACTTTCAAAAGGACTATGGTTAATGTCATGCACTCAAGCGTAAAGATGCTTACGTAAACAGAACTTTGCCTTCTTGGCCCACGTGGTGGAACAAAAGGGCAAGGGGAAGAACATAAGCGACGTTCCAGTAGTGTGTGACTTCCCCGATGTCTTTCCTGAAGATCTTCCTGGTCTTCCTCCTCCCAGATCCGCTCATTTTCGTATTGATCTCATACCTGGTGCGACTCCTGTCGCCAAGGCTCCTAACCGACTTGCACATTCCAAGATGCAAGAGTTATCCAGCCAACTACAAGAACTGCTCGACAAGGGATTCATTCATCCAAGTACCTCTCCGTGGGGTGCTCCCATGCTATTCGTCAAGAAGAAAGATGGTTCGTTTCGCATGTGTATCGACTACCGTGAACTTAACAAGCTTAGCGTTAAGAATCGTTATCCCCTACCTCGTATTGATGATCTATTTGACCAACTACAAGGCACATCCTGTTTCTCAAAAATCGATCTTCGTTCTGGTTATCATCAGCTTCGTGTACTCGAGGATGATGTACCCAAAACCACTTTTTGTACTCGTTATGGACACTACGAGTTCGTGGTCATGCCTTTTGGATTAACCAACGCACCCGCTGTGTTCATAGATCTAATGAATCGAGTTTGTAAACCCTATTTGGATCGTTTTGTGATAGTCTTTATCGATGATATTCTCATTTATTCTAAGTCTAAGACTGATCATGCTTGTCATTTACGCTTGATGCTTGAACTTTTACGTGGTGAACGCTTGTACGCTAAATTTTCTAAGTGTGAGTTTTGGATTGATGAACTGCAATTTCTTGGTCATGTTGTTAGTAAGCAAGGTATTCATGTTGACCCTTCTAAAATCAAAGTTGTGAGGAATTGGAGTACGCCTAAATCCGCATCCGAGATTCGTTCATTTCTAGGATTGGCAGGTTATTACCGTCGATTCATCTCGGACTTTTCTAAGATCACTGTTCCTCTCACTTTGTTGACTCAAAAAGAGAGACCTTTTGCTTGGGGTCCCGAGCAAGAGGAGTCCTTTCAGACTATTAAGACCCTTTTGTGTAATGCTCATGTTCTTACTCAACCCGATGGGAATGACGATTTCGTGGTATACTGTTATGCCTCGAACCGTGGATTGGGTTGTGTGCTCATGCAGCGGGACAAGGTTATTTCTTATGCCTCTCGTCAACTCAAGGTACATGAGAAAAACTATACTACTCACGATCTAGAGCTTGGTGCAGTCGTGTTTGCGTTAAAGATCTGGCGACACTACCTGTATGGTACTAAGTGTGTGGTTTTCACTGACCATAAGAGCCTTCAACATATCTTTGACCAAAAGGAACTAAACATGCGACAGAGACGCTGGGTGGAATTGCTTAACGACTACGACTGCGAAATTCGCTATCATCATGGCAAGGCAAATGTAGTGGCTGACGCTCTTAGTCGTAAAACTCATGTCAGGGCTATTCGTATCTCTAGTGACCTTCATGCGTGTATTCGTGAAGCTCAGTACTCGTCAGCTAATGAAGGTAGTCTATCTATTGAAGTTCTTGGTGCTAACGTGAATCAACTCGAAACTAGGTCTGCTGGTCTTCAATACTATCTCAATCGCATCTGGGTGCCGGATCGCGAAAATCATCATGAGCTCATCATGAATGAGGCTCACAAATCTCGTTACTCTATTCATCCAGGTGCCGATAAGATGTACCATGATCTGCGTATGACTTATTGGTGGCCTAGTATGAAGAAGGACATTGCGGCATATGTTTCTAAATGCCTTACTTGCTCGAAAGTTAAGGCCGAACATCAGCGTCCTTCGGGACTCTTAGAATAACCCGAAATCCCAGTTTGGAAATGGGATAGCATTGCTATGGACTTTGTTACTAAACTGCCCCATACACCGTTTGGTCACGATAGTATCTGGGTGATTGTTGGTCGTTTGACCAAATCAGCCCACTTTCTTCCTATTCGTGAAGATTATAAAGTGGAGAAACTTGCCCGAATCTATACCGATGAGATTATATGTCGTCATGGCATACCCCTCGACATAATCTCAGACCGTGATGGTCGTTTTACTTCACGTCTTTGGCAAACCTTTCAATACGCTATGGGTTCTCATTTAAATCTTAGCACGGCTTTTCATTCTCAAACGGATGGACAGACCAAGCGTACTATTCAGACCCTAGAGGATATGCTCCGTTCTTGTATCATCGACTTTGGTGGTAACTGGGATGTACATTCACCATTGATTGAGTTCTCGTACAACAACAACTATCATTCCAATATTCAGATGGCTCCTTTCGAAGCTTTATATGGCCGCAAGTGCCGATCTCCTCTCAGCTTCCATGAGATTGGTGAAAAGTAGTTTACTGGCCCTGAAATCATTCAAGAGACAACGGATAAGATTCTTCAGATCCGTGATAACTTGATCAAGGCTAGGAGCAGACAAAAGAGTTATGCTGATAATAGGCTCAACCCTTTGGAATTTGATGTTGGTGACCGAGTTCTTCTCAAGGTATCTCCCTGGAAGGGAGTAGTTCGTTCTGGTAAGAAGGGAAAGCACGCTCCTTGCTATGTGGGTCCTTTCACGATACTCGAAAGGATTGGCAAGGTAGCGTACAGACTCGACCTGCCACAAGAACTGAACAACGTGCATCCAGTGTTCCACATATTTAATCTACGTAAATGCCTAGCCGACGAGGAATTACAGGTTTCCCTTGAAGACTTGCAAATAAACAAAGCCGTACACTTTCTGGAGAAACCGGTCGAAATCATGGATCAGGGCGTCAAGCGACTGAGGCGCAACAAAATTCCCATAGTCAAGTTTCGATGGGAAGGAAAGCGTGGCGCCGAATTCACTTGGGAACTGAAAAGTGAGATGAAGGCCAAGTATCCGCAGCTCTTCGAGTAGTCTTCTTCTTAGATTTCGGGGACGAAATCTCCTAAAGGAGGGGAGACTGTAACGCCTGCGTCCCTAGACTTTTAGCTAATTGTCACTTTTACCCCCTATACTATGAGATATGTGATACTTTTGATACTTTGTGAATCTAATACTATGATTCTTGATAATTGGAAACTATGATTCTTGATACTTGGAAACTATGATTCCTGATGTTTGATACTTGGAAACTATGATTCTTGATACTTGATACTTGAAAGCTATGATTCTTGATGCTTGGAATCTAGATTCTTGACTCTTGATACTTTGGTGCTTGACTCTTGAGGCTCGTGACACTTGAGACTTGGTTGAACGAGGGACTGGAGTCTTGTCACTGGCGGAAACTATGGAAACTATGGAAACTTTTGTGTTAATGATATAATCTAGTTATGTGATATTATTACCCAGTAATACGCAACACAACGCTTAAACTAACTCGCAAAACGAATCAAAGACAGGAACGCGGAAAGGATAGGATTGACCGAATGGCAATCCGATCGGATGGCCATTCGACCGAGCTGCCATCCGATCCGTGCACACCGCCTCACACACACTCTCTGACACTATAAATAAGCCTGTCACAGACTCACTCGACCAAGACGCACGCACTCCTACTTTCCTTCCATTTCTCGGCAATTTTGGTACGTTTTACACTAGATTCTTGTACATCCTTGATCTACACGCTATTCTCTACGTGATTCTCTTTCGAAATCTCACTTTCCACCGTGAAATCTCTAAGATTCGAGCTCTTGAGGGTGACGTCACCATGGTGGTTTATACAAACTGTTGAGTGATGTCATTCCGTTCAAGATCTAGCTCAGATCTAAGGAATTTCATATGTTTTTACACTGAATCTTAACTAAATCTAGACTTTTCAACCAAAACTTATGTTTATCTTCATCTTTTCTTATAACTTTTACCTAAAACGGTGAGATCTAGGTCTAAACAGACTATAGACTTGATGATTAGTCTGTAGTTGGTTTGGAGAAGGATTGTTGCCAAAGAAGATGACCAGAGTATGAATTCTGACATAAGCACCGTCAAGAACGGATGACTGAACGAACTGGGGTGATTCCCATCTGAACAGATCGGCTGTACACTGATGTGCTTACCATTGTCTCAATGCGTACCATGTCGTCGCGGTTTAAAAAGAAACTTAGAAACTTTGCAAGGTTATGAACAGGATAAGGACAACCTGATCGAATGGCAATCCGACTGGATAGCCATCCGATCAGGTGACACTTGCCTCTTAACCTTAAACACTTGGAATCTTTTGGAAACTTTAGGAACAAGGTCACAATGATCGAATGGCAATCCGATCAAAGTGACGAGTGCCTTGAAACCTTTCAACACTTAGAAACTTTTTCAGAAACTTGAAGCTTTGGAAACCTCGATCGAATGGCAATCCGATCGGATAGCCATCCGATCGAACAGCCATCCGATCAAAGTGACCAAAACACCTAGCAGCAATTGGAATCACAACACTTGGATCGAATGACCATTCGATCGAATGACCATTCGATCGAATGGCCATCCATACGGATGACCATCCAATCGGATGGCAATCCGTCCCCGCACAATAGTCATCCCAATCGAATGGCAATCTGATCGGATAGCCATTCGATCGAACAACCATCCGATCAAGATGACTGACCCGACACTTGGTTTGAATCTCGTTGTTTTTGTCCGACACTTATCTGTTGTAATCTAATCAGGCTAACTCTAAAGAGCTCCCTTTGATCCAATAATAGTTAATCGGTTAAGCAATCACTGTGAGTATACTCGATCCCCTTTTTGTTTTAAACTTGGGGATGCAGCATGTATTCTATTAAACTATGATACTTGAAACTTTGGGAAACTAAACTCTATCCCATGTGTATGTGAAACTTGTGATTCTTGATTCTTTGTGCTATGTGGACGTTTAATCCAGAGTGTGTATGTCACACCCCAACCGATGGCGGAATCATCGGGGCATGGCACTGAGCGAAACAGATTGTCCAGAAGTTTCCAAAACAATTGTCATTACTATTCAATTTATATAATACGTCCCATACCGTGCCTTAAATAGTAAACAAATTATTACAGATAACATCAAGTCAAACATTCTGTTCCGACAACTCAGATTTAAATATAAATATTGTTCAAATGCTTCTAGAGACTCGATCTGCAAGATCTACAGACAACTATGCTCTAGACGCTTATTCTAAGCTCGCCTTCCTAGCAGTTAAGCATCCTAATTGCCTGTCACATACTTTAAAATAAAGTCAATACATAAAATGTAAAGGTGAGCATACAAATTTGATAATTAGTATATAGAGTTCGAAATAGTTTATGCATAACCAGTACGTACACAGAGGAAAACGAAGCATGTTAATTATTGACATGGATCTATCGATACCAATGACTGCGGGTTGACTGCCCGAGGCTGTTCGCAATACATGATTACCACCGTAATCCATGCAAGTAATTGTCCTTAACAACCCCCGTGTGAACGGGTGCTGAGTCCAAACTATAGTACTATCGTCGTTAAGGCAGGTAGACAACATTCCACGTGTAAACATAACAACAAGCATTCATTTAGTCACGTAATACATGCGGTGAGGGTTAGCGTTTAAAGTAATTGAGTAGTGTGTTCGATGTGATTTAGAATAAGTAACGTATGTAACACCCAAAAGTGCTAAAGCAAAAAGGGATCGAGTATACTCACAGTGATTGATGGATTGAAGGGAGCACTTGAGAGTAAGGTTAGCTTGAATAGTTCGATAGTATAATGGTAAGCAACGTGTAAAACGAAAACAAGTGTTGGAGGATCGGACGGCTCAGTCGACCGGACGGTAGGTCCGATCGGACGGCTCAACCGTTCGGTTAACAGTCCGTTCGGACAGCCTGTCCGGTCGGTCGGTAGGGCCGGTCGGATGGCTGTTCGAGTGGATTGTTTCTTCCTTTGAAAAGGATGTGTTTGTGTATGATGGCTTGACTTTCGAAGTTTTCATTGTAGCATTTGAAAACATTGAAGTATCTTTACCTTTCAGGTCGATCCATCGAACAGGTTGTCCGTTCGGCCGGCTGCCCGATCGGTTAGGTACTTCAGCCAACAAGTTCTCAGCAGGGTGTCACCTGATCGGACGGCTATTCGATCGGGTGGCACTCCAACACGTTGGAACATGTTTGAAAATCGACTAAGTGTTGAAGGATAGTATCTCATGATCCGAAGAGTAATTCAAATCGGACGGCTTGACCGATCGAATAGCAGTTCGTTCAATACTAGACCTCATGAAATTGTTTTAAGTGAGGGGCCAGGTGCTAGCCGATCGACTGGCCTGGTCGTTTGGCTGATTGTCCGATCGGCTGGGCTGTCCGTTCGGACAGTCAGTCCGATCGGTCAGCATTCTGACCTGATCAGCCTGTTCATCTAACCCTTGGTTGTTCTGATTGTTTGACGTTATATCGAGGTGTCTTAACAACAAGTTGAACCATAGAACCCTCGCTCTTACTAGTTTCTCCTGCTTGGACAGGAATCACCCAAATCCGGCTGGTGAACTATTCGGATCGGAGATTAACGTTTAACCCGAAATTGATGAACCTCGTGGATAGATCCCGGATCTTGAGTCATGCAACCACTGGAGTGATTTGCAAGTCGACACAAGCTCCGTTTCTACCGGTTTTGAAAGCATTGAGTGTAAAAGATTGAGAAAATATGTGATTATTTCTTTCAACTCTTTTACTTGGTGAAAAAGTTTAGATCTATGAAAGATCCTTATTTGTTTATGTGGAAATCGGCTAGATCCAAGTGATTCGTGGTGGATTGAAGCCAAAACATGAAGTTCTTAAAGAACACCATGATGACATAATCCTAGAACACTTGAATCTTGAGGATTTCACGGTTAGAAATCAAGATTCGAAAGATAGAAAGGTGTAGGAGTGTGCATAGATCAAGAAAGTACAAGATTTAGGACGAAATCTTACCGGAATCGAGAGAAATCTGAGAAAAAGGGCGAGAGCACGAGCTGGTCGGTCAGAGCTTTCCAAAAGTAGAAAGTATGACAATGACAAGGGTATTTATAGGCTTCCAAAAGAGGAAAGGGATGGCCGATCGGCCAGGCATCCCGTTCGGACAGCCTGTCCGATCGGACAGGAGTCCAATTGGCTGGGCCGTTCGATCAGCTGAGAGCCTGATTGTTCAGCTGCCTGTTTCGAGCGTTCGGTGTGACGATTTTTGATATTTCGATTTCGATTGAGGACGATGCGTGCATGATAGAGTTTCCTATTCAAATTACTTTTAATCCCAACTACTATATCTAACATACAATCACCTATGTCTCGCGCTGTCCTTTCGTGTCGCACCTCGACCACGTAAAACAACAAAACGTAGCGGAAACGTCGGGGAGTGTTGTAACAGAAACATTGTTTCACAACCATGGAATAAATAATTTCGTTTTATTAAATCATTGAAATCTTTGTTCTATTACAAATCAGATAAATACAAATATTATATTTCAAGTTTTAAAGTCGCTAAGGCACGAGTCCATCCTAAGTGTAGCATGTATCAACAATCATCACATAGCAGCACCTGAAACATGTGTAAAAATAGGTACGTCAGCATAAAAATGCCTGTGAGATACATAGGTTTTATTGATTTAGGAATCATGACTTATAAGTTTAAGAAAAAAATGTTTAAGAAAAGTAGTCATGATCCTTGAAAAAGGTTTTCTTTTATAAATCATACTAAAATTTATAAGGAATCAAATGATATAAAATAATAATACATAGGTAATTAAATAATTAAGTAAAATGAGTTTGTATAACATATATTGTTTGAAAAACAATATTTTGATAAAAAGGTTTATAGTATATGCAAAAATATACTTTGGTTTTAAGAAAGTCGAATAAGTAATAAATTAAAATATATTTCAGTTTCAAAATCGTTTACCCAAGTGTACTAAATAACGCCACAGTATGTAATGTGATGAAAACACTTATATATAAGAAGTACCAGTGGCATATCTACCATGTTTTCATCACATTACACCCGTCCAGTTATCTAAACACTAACCAAAACCCAATTATTAAACAAATAGTATATTAAATATACTTTAGTTGTTAAAAATAATAATTTTCAGTAGTACATTAAAAGTATACTTTGGATTTATAAATAACGTATTAAACTATGTTTTGGATTGAAAATAACATATTAACTATGCTTTGGTTTTGAAAATAACATATTAAACTATGTTTTAATGATTAACAAAATATATGTTGGTTTTGTACAATATCACATATGAGAGCATATCAAACTATACTTTTGGGAGTATAACTAAATATACAAATATAATGTGATTTAAGAATTCATTCAGACCTAGTGCATCAAAATACACCTTTGAGACTATAGGAATACCACAAAGGCAATCCCTATTTGGATGGAGAAAAATAAATTGGTTTCAGACATTCCATGACAACAGGAATGGGGTGTCAAATCCTATAGCGCTATATCATACTACTAACCGGCCAGGTGAACAAAAATAGGTACTACTCCAACAATTAATTTTATAATCTTTGAAAAATCAGTGTTTAAACCATAAATAATCATTCAGTTTGTAAAAAGATAAGTACTATTATGTATAATCAATTATACTTTTGAAAACAAGAACATAACAAATTGGTACATATGTTTCACCCCAAAACAGTTGAAAACAGTAAAAGAGGGGATTATGTACTCACTTGAGAGTGCTTAGGAGTCTTGAACAACTACCAAGCAAGCTAGAGGGAGCACGGAATCAAATGGCACCTAATATAGGTAACTACATAAATAAACCGGACCTAAATCGGAAGATCGGATAGGATGAGGTCTTGTAAACCAAATGAGTGTGGGAACTCATATGATATGGTTTAACAAGGCCTACATACTAAAAGGAAACCTAACCTAAGTGCTTACGACCCATTACGACCCGTTTAAGTAGCTTGCGCTACTTTAACGCGTCGTTCGCGTAAAACGCGTTCGGACCGCCTAACTAGTCCCATGACAAGATTTATATGCCTAAACATGTTTAATTATGTTGCATAATAAGTTAAGTGACAAAAGTTTGGGTTACATATGCTTAAACATAAATTATGCATAAAAAGGGTATTTTGGTAATTTTCCTAAGGCATCTAAACTACCTATCATATGACTAACTAAACGAAGTGACCATAAGGTATAACCTCGGAAGGTTATTCCCTATACAACTATGGTCACCTAATGTGTTTGGTCGGATCCTAAAGATCGACCAAACGGGTCTAGTTCGTAAGTCTAAGCGGGTGTTTAATCCGCTTGACTTACGACTCTATACAAGCACTAATTTAAAAGTGACGAGCTAAACATGCTAAAACATGTTTAGTTAAGTTAGAAAATAGGTTTTGGTATCAAAACAAACGGTTTTGATACCTAGAAGTAGTTTGGTTACAAAATACGCAAGAATACGCATTTTGGCCGAAACTACGACTCGTCACTGAGCCTAGATAACGTGGTAATCAGTAGGTATAGTCACTAGGGACTATAACCATCATGATTATGCTCATCTTATAAAGTTCAAATGAACTTCGCATTGACCATAAACTGGTCAATGCAGAAAGTCAAACGCAGTTTGACTTTCGGACTCGAAAAGTGATAAAAGAACGAAGGAATACTTACAAAGGGTCCCCGCAAGCAAATCTTGATCCAAGTAGCTCAGGTATGAAGCAAAGGCTTCAACTTAGAGCATCTTAGATCAGATTTGAATGAGGAAGAAGTGAAACTATGGTGGGTATTTATAGGAAAACAAGAACCGTTAGGATCGTTTCTTGAAAACTAAGCTTAAATCTGGATCGTACACATCTGCCCATGGTTTTACCATGGGAGCCGCTAATATGAGTCCATGGTATTATAAAAACCATTAAAACCAGCCCATAGTTTTCAAAACCATAGGCTACAACCATCAAAACTTTAAAATTGGACTAGGTTCGTTGAATCTGGTCAGAAATTTAAAAAATGGTCCCTGCACTTGTAAAACTTGATTTTTGGCACTTTTAAGCCCCGTTAACCTCATTTCAAGGTTCTAAAATGATTTTAAAGTATAGGGAACTTAAAATGTGCTCAAAAATATCTCGGATGTCGGCTCGTTTGGTCGTACGGTTGCGTTGTTCAGTTAATTACGACGGAAGTCGTAACGAACGCAAAAACGATCCAAATTAAGCGACGAATGGAATTTTATCATGCTAAACACTAAAATAAAATATTTTAATGCTTACATAAATTTTTGGATGTCCGGATGTATTCAGAACGTAAGATATGCACGAAAATGCAAACTTGTGCCCTTTTGACGCTTTTAGTCCCTATTGATCAATAAAGTTTATTTTAGCATACCGAACCTCTCAAAACCTATTTCTAAGCTATGTAAAGGATATTTAGGGTATGTTTAACTTATGATCAAGTTCCGGAATGTTCGTTACTATACAAATCGGTATAGTTTCGCAGTTTGACGCAATTAGTCCCTGCGATCGAACAAACTTGATTTCAACACACCAAACCATCCAAAACAAATTTCTAAGTTATGTAAAGGTTATTTATGGTATGTTAAGCCTATGTCACTACTCCGGAGTGTTCGTTGCATTAAACTGGTTATATTTACGCATTAGTGCGTGTATAACCTTCTAGAAAGTGATTTAAAGCTTGAAATCGAACAAGAATTTATATGTGCAAACGATACACATATTTTTACAAATCCCAAGTATGAAATACAATATTTCATTGGTTTGTAATTTGTTTGATGGTGGAAGTGACACAGGTGTCACATTTCGCCACCATTTATCATAATTCGATTTCGATTGCGTTTTGATAGAGTTTCGATTTCGATTCGAGTTTCGATTGATTTGATTGATTCGATTTGATCACCTCACATAATATAAAGTAAACATGCACAAGTAACACATCAGGCACACACACATATAATAACAACCAAAGTTCACGTAGTTCGAGTTTCGAGTTCGATGATGATTAGTTTAGCTTGATTATCGATTAATTAACTTTATCGCATTGTTACTTCCTACTATTCAAAGTCGTAATGCAGTTCGCGTCGATTTGAACATTCGATTACTTTTATTAACAACACTTACTCCACATAATACAACTAATGTAAATACAAAATAGACTAACTATAGTCAGAGAAGTCAACCTTTGACTTTGACTTTGACTTTCGAAAATACGGGGTGTTACAGTGTAGTTCCTCCTTAACAAAATAGCGCTATAGGAGATGCACCTCCCCATTATTCTCGAGGGTATTGTTAGGAGGATTCTAGTTTTCCTTGAGACTTGGGAAAACACTAAAGCATCGGGATACTTGGGCTAGCACTTGTTGGACTTCGAACACTAGCACGACTAAAACTATTTTTTGTCATTTACACGACGGATATGTGTTGTTTTAATCTATTATGCTATTACTCAAACTTTTATACTCGCCAGTGCATTTTGTACTGACTTTATTTTAATACATGTTGTAGGCTGACAAGATGCTCGGAATCGTGAAACAAGCTAGGATGGAACTTAGATAATCCATGTAGCTAAAACTAGAAACCTTGAAACAATGATTATGTTTGATTTAGTTTGATACTATGTTTTGGTGGCTGATGTTGTTTTAGACAATTGCATGAAATGAATCTAATTTATATTGAAGCTATTTAGTTTTATGGATTCTAATAAGCAATCTGAACGCTTAGTGCTCGCACCCCGATGTTTCCGCCATCGGTTGGGGTGTGACAGGTATGGTGGGGAGGGGGTTTGGGGCATGGGTTGACACGTGGCTTGGGTGGGCTTCGCTGGGGTGACGCACATTGAAGACGGTATGGTGGGGCGGGGGTTTTTGGGGCGTGGCCAGCCCAAACTTTTAAAACAAAAAAAAATAAAATTTTTAATACTGTTTTTTAAATAAAGAAAAATACATAAAAAAATTCCTAGTGCTTGTAATATTTTTCTTTATCTCTTCTCTCGTCTCCAACATTAGTTCCAACTCTTCACCTGATAGGTGATCGATGGGCTGGGCTAGAAATTTCATATCATCTCGTCTTTGTTTCAGGGCATCCCGAGCTTCTTTGTTCTTCCGAATTTCGGCCCTTTGTTGTTGGAATACGTTGAATGTATCTAACTTGCTTGCAATGTCATCCAACTAATCACTGTATACTCCCCTACGCGTGCCCGAACTCCCAACTAAAGGCGATGTCGTACCCGATCTTGATTTTTGAGCGCGCCTTTTTGCGGCATCTCTTCCGTATTCAGGCCGGTTTGGCGAATCATCCAGAAAGTCCTCCAAATGTTGATCTCGTGCATCTGATTGGGCTTGGGACGAGGGTGTCCTTGACCTTTTGGAAGACGTGTTAGTTTCGCGACGTGTTAGTTTCGCTACCACTGGGGATGTTCGCCCATTTCTTCATAGAATGCTTTACTAATCTCTTCCCACAAATGGCTTCTATGTTGAGAATTTCCTATTTTAATCAAAACAAAATTTAATATATTACAAAGTTATATAAAAAAACATAAATATTAAAATAAGGGCTACAAAATATTTAAAAATACCTAAAGTTGGATGTCGAGATTGTTGAAGCCAAGCCCTCGCCAATGCAACTTCTTCATTAACAACCCAACTTTGTTGTTTTTGTTTGGCGCTTTCAAGTGCTTTCTCGGCCTCGGTTTTTTTCTTGTGACTTCTCTTCTTGATGGGTTTGGATGCGGAAGGACCATCGATGGGGAGTTGAGTTTCGGGGACGGTTTTGGTTTGGGAAAGGTTGATGGACGTTTGTGAAAGGTTGATGGGCGTTTGTGGAAACGAGCTAGGTATAGAATCGTCGGTGTGAGGGAAGTTTGTATACACACGATTCGAGAGATACAATGTGTAACCCGCCATATCGGGCATAGTGGAGTGTATTAAAAATGGAGGAGGAATTGGACGATTGGGTGGTGGGCTAGGGTTTTCTTGTAATGCCCACGGGTTGTTCGGGTCAAAACCATGATTATGAGGATTCATTTTTCGTATTGTGGTTGAATGAGAATAGAGATGATTATAGAAGAGGTGGAGTGTATTGTGGTTGGATGTGGTAAAAAAAGAATAAAAGTGTGAGTTTTATAGTGAAAAAATTTTTTTTTACACATAGTCGTTGGCCAATGGCTAGTTGTTTTGGCCATTGAGAGCCCGCCATGTCATATTGATAGACCCGCCCAACGCCCGGGCTGAAAGTCCCGCCCAAGGGGCCACGCCCAAACCCAAGCCCACCCGGGGTGATGACTTGGGCATTTTTACCCAACCCACGCCCAAACCCCGCCCCATACCCCATAGTCTCATATTGAAAACATAAAGGATGGTTACATTTATTGCCTTACATGGAAAGAAAGCTTTAAGCAAATAACTGCCCACTACTCATTACTTTGATAATGACCAACTCAAATAAACTACCACTAATACGGTTCAAACTACAGACTTGCATGATGATAGGCATGGGTTAAATTGCATGTCCATCACCCACGTGCATGTGCGAATAGTCTTCTTGGAGATGTGGGCAGTGGCAAAGCTTGAAAATTTCCACCAAGGGGTCAGAAGGTAACGGACCTAAAAAAATATTTCTATCGCGTAGTTTCGAGGTGTATGTTCGGGTCGGACGTCGGTGATTCAATTCGGGTCGGGTCGGGTCAAACATTAATATCAAACAAAAAACGTTCTCAAACATTAAAACGTAAACATTGTTTAACAAACAAATGAACAAAGACATCAAAACATTAAAAAGGAGAGAGGAAGGTGGGTACCCGGTAATAGATTCCTCTCTTGCTCTGTAAAATCGTTAGGATAATATTCTTCAACAAGAACAATCTAATCAATATTAATCTTTTTTTAACATAAAGTCGCACTAACAGATAACAAATCTATCGTTTGCTCATTGTATCTACTATCCAGCTCATGTAGTTGTTTGTCCAATGTCTCTGTAAACAAACCTACCCGGTAATAGTGTTCAAATGTAACAGGAAGATCTTTTTTACGAGGCCAATACCGAGTACAAGTATATGGAGCACTCATATCAGGCATATCTATGTCACGCCTTTCACAAAAAAAAAAACGAACCTTTTTCAAATAAAGAACATCCAGTGTTTCTAAAATTAGTTAGACTAACCTTTGTTGTAGAAACTAACTCCATTGCATTAAGGATATCTTGGGATTTCTTTTGTAATGCTTGACAAAGTGTATCCGTTTTTCCCATTACTTCTTTCATCAAGTGAAGAACAAGTACAAATTCAAATGATTGCAAGTAACCGTAAGCTATATTAGCATCTCCACGTTGAGAACTAGTAGCATGAGACGGTCTTCAATTATTCCCTTGAGAACAGCACGGGTGACATCAAACATGTTAACCAAACTACAAATAGATTCAACGTGTATCACCAGACCTTCTTAATGTCCCAACCTGATTTTGTCCTTTTCCCGATTTGATTTCACCAAGTTCTAGTAACTGTTTAATCTCAACTGCCTTCGCCATTTATAACTCATCATGATGCTTACTAGAAGCACAAACCACATTAACTATAAAAACTCAGTTTGAGAAAGTTTGGTGTACTAGAGTCACATCCCTTGAGACACAAACAAAGGCAAGTTGTAACTTGTGAGCAAAAAAAACAAAAATGTAATGTAATAACCATAAGAGTATTTTAGTAAACGCGAAGAAAGAAAATTAAAAAAGAACAAGTAATTAACCTGTGAGCAAAGCAGTGAACATAATATGCATAAGGACTATATTCCCGAACAAGTGCTTGCAATCCGTTCCATTCTACTTTCATATTGCTAGCACCATCATAGCCTTGACCACGGATTTTACTAACATCAAAATTGTAGTGCAATAGTGTATTCCACAAATTTACTTTTAAGGTCATTGATAAAGTATCCGTAACATGAACTAAATCCAAGAACCTTTCCCGTATCACCCCTTCAGCATCAACAAATCTTAAAACTATCGTCATTTGCTCTTTTTTCAACTCATCTCGTGACTCATCAACCATGACACAAAACCATGAATCCCCCACTTCGCTACATATATACTTGCAATTATATGGAGCATTTTCCAAAACCTTTGCAGCATCATCATTATAATAGGCTAAAAGTTTTAGCAATTCACGAAAGTTACCTTGATTCTTAGAAGTGGAAGATTCATCATGTCCTCATCAGGCACAAGCTTGGTATGTCAACCAACGAACTACATCAATTGTGGTTTTTTATCTTAACCAGTTCTTCCTAATTTTCTCTTCACTTTGCGTTTCCATGAAAGTTTCAAGGTGTGATTTTTGATTCAACAAGTTCGTATATAATAGAAAAGCTTTTTTTATGATTTGAAGATTTAATATGCTTCAACAATGGACAATTATCCCCATCATTAACTTTTTTCCAATTGTCAAATCCTTCACTAGTAAACGTACTATGACTATGGCTCTCATTCGGTTTATCACTATATAAATAACAAAGGAAACAATAAGCCTTGTGTTTCGTTGGAGAATACTCTAACCAATTAGAGAACATATCAAACCAAGTATATTCAAATCTACGAAGATTGTTCTTTGGACCTCTAGGCTTAAACTCATCAAGCTTTATTTGATACACTCCTAATGATATATAAGCTAGTCTTACTTGCTCCCTTATATTAACCGGATATTTCCACATTCCGAGTCGCTTAGCGGGATCTCTTTCTAGACTACTAACATCCACGTCATTAATGTTAATCGGATTTTGAGGAATATCATGATGCTCTTGTTGAATGTTTTGATTCGCTTCATTAAACGGTTCATTATACGCTTCATTAACCGGTTCGCTTGTTGAAGCTTTTTGACGTCTAATCTCATTGTTTCCTTCAACAATTCCCTCTACTTGTTCTTTATTCTTTCTTTTGAAAACAGAAGTTCTGATCTTATTCTTCCCCATAGCATAATCTAATAAAATAAAGTTAACAAAACCAATTACCCTAAATTTCAAACTCTAATAGTTACAGAAAGATTCAATAAGTTTAGGGCAAAAAATCGGTCCAATTTCGCCCCTAATTTCAACCTAATTCACATAAATTGAAGCCCTAAATTAAACCTAAAGATAAAAAACACATGCCTTGAAGATTGAAGAAGTCGAACAAGACCACAAGTAGCGCAACCCAACCGGTTCTTCCTCGTCTCCTAGAAGTCGAACAACACCAGTTGCAACCCAGCCGTTCTTCTGTTCTGAGCGCTGGTTTTTTTTTGTTGGTCGTAATCCCCAATCTAGAGATTTTGGGGTTTTTTTTATAGAATGATAGGGTGGGCTTTTAATTTTGGGCTCTAATAAACATAACAATCTGATTTGGGCTGAAACTCTTTAGATCTGATTTTGGATTTTTTTATTAAATAATTTATTTGGGCCATATAAATAATTTTTTTATAAAACCGGGGGGGGGGGGGTTGAAAACATATATACCCAATTTTTTTTTTTAAATCGGGGGTCGAAATTGTATATATCTAAAAAATTTCTATACGAAAAGTACATATGTAACAATACTGTGCGAAAAGTTCAGGGGGTCGCCCCCACCCTGCCCCTTGAATCCTGCGCCCCTGGATGTGGCTGGATGTGGGAGGTAGTTCCTAGCACATATCATTCCGTAGCCACGATCTACCCATTGGGTAAGATGGTGAGCGTTGTCAGGGCAGAGTAGAGAGTAACATGGTCCTAAGATAGTGTTTGGTATGTAGGAATAAGAGGTGGAATGGAATGGACCGTTGTGAGGGAATGAAGAAAGAAGTGTTTGGTTGGTCGATGGAATGAAATCGCCCATTCCAAAATGCATTCCATTCCCTCATAATCATTTCATCCGTCTCTCCTTTTTTTTTCTATTCAATTCCCTCTTCACCCTTCATTAACAACATCACAACCCACAACTGTTGCCACCACCACCACCCACCACTGCCGCCACCCGTCGTCGTCACCCACCTCTGCTACCACCCGCCACCACCTCCGCTGCCATCTACCATCGTCACCACCACCGCTACCATTGTCGTCGCCAGTTCCGACCACTACCAGTGCCGCTATCCACCTCCCTTTCCACCCACCGACGACACCACCACTACTCCCATTGCCATCGCAGCCATCGCCACCACCGCCTCCGCCACTGCCACCACTGCTACCACCCGTCTCCGCTGCTACAACCACCGTCGCCACCCACCTCCGTCCCCCAACCACCGCCACTGCCATCCACCTCTGTCTCAGCCACCGCCACCACCACTGTTGTTGCCACTGCCACCTCCAATCACTGCCACCCGCCTCCGCTACCGCTGTCGTCGTTGCCACCTCTGATCACCGTTGCCACCCACCTCTGTTACCGCCGTCAATCGCTGCCGCTGCCGCTACCGCCTCCAACCACCACCGCTGTCACCACTAGTCGGCGTCACCATCCACCACCACTGCCGCCGCTACAACTACCACCTGTCAGCACCTATAATCACTGCCCACCACAGACCACCACCATTCGATTTTATTATTTCGTCTTTTCTTGCCTATTAAACAACAAAAAGTAATGATTCATTTCATTTTTACATGGCAACCACACAAGAAATGGAATGGTAATGATCAATTCCATTATCTTGTCCATTTCATTCCCCCATCAGTTCCATTACCGCATACCAAACAGACACTAATGGCTTGTGAGTTTGCCGGGGTTTTTGCTGGAAATTGCATACATGAAGGTCTGTGTGGCGCCAACCTGTTGCTGATTCTTTAATATGTCGGATGTGTAACATGACCTAGGTACAACCTCTTGAATGGTGGTATTCAATCTTTTTCATAGTGTATTTCATATATGTAACATTAAATTAAATGTATATGTATATAGATCCTTTATATTGGACGATATTAGTTTAGGTAAACCGGTCGTATTAAAAATTAATTGTTGGAGTTAGATGATGTATTAAGATTAATCGTTTGTAGTCTTTTATCTAACGATCTACAACTTCAATAGAACTAGTAACAAGACCCGCGCGCATTGCGCCGCGGGTACTTTGCAAATATCGAACAAATTAGTCCAAGCATTATGTGATGTGCTACCCATATGAAAACGTATGTTTTGACGTATCCGATTGAACTCAATGTATCCTATAGCTGCATTGCGTTTGGATCAAAATGTAACGTAAATCGAATTTATATCGTACAATCATAACGTATTATACGCGACCCGACTAACTCGAATTTATATCGTCAAGGCAAAAACTCTTGAGGGGGTCAAAGTGGCATTTACAAAGTTCATAAAAAGATAAGTGGTCAAAAATTGCATTTCCTAAACTTAAGGGCTAAGAAAGGGTAAAGATAAAATTTGATAAAGTTTTGGGATAACAAAGAAACTATTAGAAAGTTGGGGCTGAAAACGAAACTACCACAAGGTTGGGGTGTCAAAAGCAAAGTATTTGTAAAATAGAGTAGTAGCTTAGAGACTAAATTTGCCATTTTATGAAACTTATTAAAGTCAATAGACTAAAATTGCAACATCATGAAAGCATGGGGGAGGGGGAGGCAAAGCCAACGGGGTTTCCATCGACTTTATCTTTTAAGAGTATATTAATATGTTTGATTATTTGATTTTCGATTATAAACTACGCATGAAGGGCATTAAGTAAAGAAATGTGTCCTACAATTGCCTATCTATTAAAACTTCTAATTGAAATTTATAAATTATACAAAGTGAAGAAACAAGGAACTAATCCTGGGGTTAATTAGTTTGGTTTATGTTTCTACCATGAGGGTTAATCTTCTTTGATTTCTTGAGCTCCTTAATGATTGACTATCCTGCAAAACAGAACACCGTTAGCTCGTTAAGAGAGGAATGTGGGGGTTTCCCTCTTAACCAGGCTCCGACGTGAGAATAAGTAACTATCTCGAGGAGATTAGAGTGAGTAATGAGTGAGAGTAGAGAGAATAAAATGAATTAACCTGTGGGTGAAGAGTTCTATTTATAGCCGGAGTGGTGTAAAGGATGTGGGCTGATGGGCCTTGGGCCAGAAGGCGACAACGTAGCGGATATGCTCCTTGTCTCACTGGTGTCAACCGTTAGTGACTTCTAGAAGTCTTCCGGTGCTGGCGCACCGTGACTGGAGCCACGTGTCGTTGTTGTCGGACTCTGTCATCAGCCAGTTAGTGGAGATCGTGGTGCAGGTGTCTCTGGCTCGTGATTGGTGCCACGTTGGCGTCCTTGAGTACTTTTTGTCTCCTGCATGTCAGATGATCGTGGAGCACGATTGTGCAGAGCCTGGAGGATATGGATTGGCTCTTTTCATTTGACACTTGTACCTTTTGTACTCTAAGATGTCTTTACACCGCGTCCTTGCGCGGCCCATGTTTCACATGGAACTGGCCTGCGCAAGGTATGGGCGCTTGGAGGCTCCACTTCTGGATGCTAAATTGTTAGTTTGTCTTGTTGGACCCCGCGCGACGTTGGCGAGTGTTGCCTTACCCGCGCGAGGTTGAGATCGAAAATGTAATTGATTAAGGAGTATGGTCCCTCGCGCGACCCGGAGGAAGATTTGCGCGGATTTTTGAGACCATACCCCTTCACAAACGAATTGTGTTTAGCTTTGTTAGAAACGTGTTTGATGATTGTATATACCATCTACTCTATGGATTTTGTTGCGAATATGTCAAATCAAATTATTGTAGTGTTTATTATCATGTAAAATGGTGTTGGCAGAGGTAAGAGTGTTGCACCATCTAACATAACTTTCAAATTTTAGGTAGTATTTGGCATGTTGGAATGAGATGCGGAATGAATGGATTTTTACAAAAGAATGAATAAAAGGGTGTTTGGTTGGTCAATGGAATGAATCACCAATTCCATAAGTTATTTCATTCCCTCAAAATCATTCCATCCATCCCCCATGTTTTTTTTTTCATTCTATCTCCCCTTACATCATTCATCAACAACACCACAACCCACCACCTTTGCCACCACCCACCACCACCACTACCCACCACCAACGCCATCGTCTCCTCCAACCGCCTCCGCCGCCACCCCGACAGCCACCACCGTCTCCGTCACCACCTGCCATCGTTGCCACCCACTCGCCGCCGCCACCCACCACCACCAACCACCACTGCTGCCGCCACCTCCGCCCCCACCAACCACCACCGAAGGTCGCTGCCGCCACCCCGTCATCACCTCCACTGCCTCCACCGCCACCACCACCACTCGCCGCCTCTGCCACCACCCACCAGCGCCACCTATAACCACCCATAATCACTACCACCGACCACCACCACTCACCACTGATTTTATTCCTTCGTTTTTCTTTCCTATCAAACAATATACAATAATAATTCATTTCATTCCACAAGGTAACCAAACAAGACATGGAATTGTAATGATCTATTGCATTCCCTCGTCCATTTCATTCTCTCGTCTATTCCATTACCCCATACCAGACAGACCCTTAGGGTTTGTTTGGTATGGGGTAATGGAATGGACGACAGAATGAAATAGATGGGGTAATGAAATGGAGGAGGTAATTGAATGGATCATTACCATTCCATTGTCCAGTTTGGTTACCATGTAAGAATAGAATGAATATTACTTTGTGTTGTTTGGTAAGGTAAAAAAGACAAAGGAATAGAATACAATTTATTGGAAAAGATAAAAATACACCTATCTTAAAATAACAAAATTTACCACTTTTCACAACATTATCCAATTAAAAATTACAAACTATAACTTTTAAACCAATAAAATTTAAAATCATCCAAAATTCCCAACCAAAAAATTCTAAAAGTCAACTAAAAAATTAAAAATCATCCAAGAGTCATTATATATCACGTCAAGTAGTATCTTCAAACATAGATGTTGCCAAATTTTGTCTAAAGTTTGTCCATTGATTCGAGGTCCCAATTGTTGTAATATGTTCCACATGTGAACCACGATCTTCGTCATCCGCATCATTACTTGTTTCAGTAAATTCATCATCTTAAAGATCATATGGCATTTCTCTTCGAATAAAGTAATGCATAATACAACATGCAAGTATAATCTTCTTTTGTGTTTTGATCAGATAGATAGACGGACTTCTAAGCATAGCCCATCTTTTCTTCAAAACGCCAAAACATCGTTTGATGACATTCCGTGTTGCTGAGTGCTTCGAGTTGAAATACTCTTCCGGCTTTTTCGGTCTTCGTCCATTTAGCCAAGTATTTGGATGATATAACTTCAGAAAAAAATCCAAGACCTAAAGAAACCAAAATTAAAAAGTTCTATAATTTAATTAGACAATATTGTTAAGCTCATATAATGGAATTTCATTAAAGTATTATAACCTATGGCCCTCAACTAATGGAACTTAAACCAACAGCAAATTGGTTTAGTATTACCCTATATATTAAATTTCGAATTGAATGAATAGTAAAATATAACAACATATTCAAAATAGAATTGAATAGTAACATTACTAAGTGATGAGTAAATGGTATCGGGTACCGGTGTCCGTATTAAATTTATTAAAGCAGGTGTATTTTCTCGTACCGGTTCGGCACCGGTATTCATCGGTTTTTAATTTCGAATTGAATGAACAGTAAAATATAATAACATATTTAAAATAGAATTGAATAGTAACATTACTAAGTGATGAGCAAATGGTATCGGGTACTGGTACCCGTATTAAATTTATTAAACCAGGTGTATTTTCCGTACCGGTTCGGCACCGGTATTCATGGGTTTTTACCCTCAAATATCGGTGTCGTATCAGTACCGACCGGTACCGAACCGTACCGTACCAGGTATATTCGCTACATGTACCCACTTTTGGAGATTTCGATAACAGTATTTTCGGTACTCGTTGGTACCGAGCTCATCAAATCCTGTAGCAATACAAGTAATTGCACCGTTTAGATTACTTTTCATACACACAGTGAGTAAACTGTAATTCGTTTGAAAGAGGTTTTATCCTCAAATATCGGTGTCGTATCAGTACCGACCGGTACCGAACCGTACCGTACCAGGTATATTCGGTACCTGTACCCACTTTTGGGGATTTCGATAACAGTATTTTCGGTACTCGTTGGTACCGAGCTCATCAAATCCTGTAGCAATGCAAGTAATTGCACCATTTAGATTACTTTTCATACACACAGTGAGTAAACTGTAATTCGTTTGAAAGAGGTTTTATATACACAACAACTTATTTTGCTTTCTTTTTTGTCTTTTTTTTAATGAATGAATTGTTGCATGTAAAATTAACTTGGATATTTAGATTATTGATGAGCAAATCGTATCAAATCCTGTAATCAAACCAGTATCGTATCGGTACCAAATTTACTATACCAAATCATTTTTGGTGCTAATTTGGTATCCACCTTTTGGCGTTTTCAGAATCGTTACTTTCGGTTCGACACCGGTCTAGCACCATACTTGTATTTATTGATCTTACCCTTCAAATACCATACCGTATTGTACCGAGTATTTCCGGTGCCGGTACCTAATTTCAAGATTTTCCGGATCGGTAATTTCGGTGCCGTTACCGGTACCGAGCTCATCCATATTTTAACATGTTAGCACCGTAATAACTGAACTGAAAACAACCGAATTTCCAATGTGTAAGACGTATGAGTCCTATTATTATATATTAGGTTATTTAAAATCGTTTTTTTTATGATGGAGTGACTATCCTTACCACGTCATTTTTATTTATGTTTTGATATTTGGTATTTGCTTGCCGTTGTTGACACGCGTTTTGCAGTCATTGGGTCTCCGCTGCAACGCGCGGGCGGAACATCAACTAATTACTTTAAAGATTAAACAGATTCAATAAAACACATTCTTGTACATGGGTTTTTTGTGCATTCTCTCACAAACACTAGTGCAGCTGTAGGGCGCTGGGCGTTGTCATTTTCAAACCAAAAGAAATAACAGCAACAGAAAAGATATAATAGGGACTAAAGTTTCTTTTCATGTGTTAATATATTTCTAACTTTTGTGGTGTTAAATTGAACTGGGTCTGAGTTGGTCGCTATTACATGTCAACTGTCAACATGTACCTCAACTAAAGGGAAAATTTAAAATGATTTAGGGAAACTAAATGATAAGAAGATAATGTCAGCATCTACCTGAACTAATGGAACTTTTGAATATTTGAACTAGATCTGAGTTGGTCACTATTATATGGGTGAGCATAGGTTGGTTCGGCCTAAAACCGTAACTATAACCACATACTTTGGTTATCAAAAAACCATAACCATTCGGGTTTGGTTAATTCGGTTCAGTCAAATCGCTTATAGATATGGAGTCGGCTCAGTTTCCAGTTATTAATCGAATAAATGTATTGGACTTAAGTATTGACTTGAGTTAAAATATTATATTTGAGCTGAGATCCAACTTTTTGTCTAGTTCTTTTAGCCGTTGAGCCAAGATCCTTGTCTAGTTCTTTTAGCCACTGTCAATAAAAACTCCAATAAAAGTCACTCCTAGAATAAATTTATCACCTATAGTTGATAACACATGACTATCATGCATTTTATGGTGTGTATTGTTCACTGAAGGATCTAACTTTACCTATAATGCCTAATAATTTTTGTCACCAATTAGTTTACTGCAAACGTCATTAATATATAAATAATGTATATTTTAAGGTATTTTTAATAAAAAGGAACAAAACATAAGTAAGAAACAATAACAGAACCCTACACGACATCAATGAAAAAGAGAGCAAGAAACATGCTTTGAGGATACCATACATAAGAATTAAACAAATTCTTGTGCTGGTGATACTAAATTCAGTATGCATAGAGTATGCCAATTCCAAAAAAAAATAAATAAATAAATAAAAAAACAACGATGATCATATGAACACAAAGAAAATTGAAAATTGGTGTTTCAAAAGATGAACATTCTACTGTATCTAATTGGGATTGCAATTAAATGAAAATTATTGGTAAATTATAAATTAACAATTTATAAAAAAATAGGGGGAGTGCTGGATTAGAAGGAATAGAATGACCTTTGTAATGCTTTATTCCATTCCACTAAGCAACCAAATAAGTCTATTTTCATTGCCCCTGAATGAGTTATTCCATTTCTTCCTCCATTACTTCATACCAAACGCTGCCTTAATATTTATCAAACATTCCAAGAGTTCTTTTTTTAGGATAACTGTGATGCGAAAGAAGAAATAGGGGTTGACACAGCTAGTAGCATAGAATAGTCGTATACATCACAAAAAGGTATTAGATATGATGTAAATGTGAGATTTAAACTTAGGTAGTATTTGGTATGTAAGAATGAGAGGTGAAATGGAATGAACTATTGTGAGAGAATGAAAAAAGGTGTGTTTCGTTGGTCAACGTAATGGAATCACCCATAACATAAGTCATTCCATTTCCTCAAATTCATTCCATCCACTTCCCCTGTTTTTTTTTTCCATTCCATTTCCCCTCTCAGCCTACATCACCAGTGGCGCAGGATTTAAGGGGCGGGGAGGGGCGTCCGACCCCCCGAACTTTTCGGTCAGTAGTGTTATATATGTACGCTCCGTATAGGATTTTGTAGGTATATACATTTTCGACCCCTCAGTTTTATTTTTTTTATTTATATAGCCCAAATAAAATATTTAATTAGCCCAAATATTATAGCACAAATCATTATATTTGGTAGAATATTAGAATGTATATTATATAACCCAAATTAAATCATTATATAGCCCAACTTAAAAGCCCACCCTATAAAAAAACCCAAATTCGTTTACTTTGGGACATCTACCAGAAGAAGAACAGAAGCCACAAGCCAGAACTGCAGAAGGGGGAAAAAAGTAGGTTCCAGAACTGCTCGACTTCAGCTTCTTGTTCGAGAACAGAAGCCAACACGCTGCTCGTTGTTGTGGTCTTGTACTCTTGTTCGACTTCTTCAATCTTCATAAGGTATGTGTTTTTTATCTTTAGGTTTAATTTATGGCTGCAATTTATGTGATTTAGGTTGAAATTGGTCTGGATTTTTACCCTAAACTTGTTGAATGTTTCTGTGATTTTGATTGATATAGAAATTAGAGTTTGAAATTTAGGGTGATTTGTTAACTTGTTTTGTTATTAGATTATGCTATGGGGAAGAATAAAATGATAACTTTTTTTTAATGTTTGAGAACGGTTTTTTTTTATATTAATGTTTGATCCGACCCGAATCGAATCACCGACGTCTGACCCGAACATACACCTCGAAACTACGTGATAGAAATTTTTTTAGGTTTGTTACCTTTCGACCCCCCAAACTTTCTTTTCAAGCTTCGCCACTGTACGTCACAAACACCGCCCATCACCTCCACCATTTGCCACCACCACCACCACCTGCCGTCGTCACCACCCGCCACCAACCTCCGCCGACCACCACCAACCTCCGCCGACCACCACCACCACCATCCTCCGCCGCCCGCCGCCACCTGCCACCGCAGACCACCGCCAACCTCAACCATCGCCGCCACCACCGCTAATAACCGTCACCCACCGACCACCGCCACACATCGCGGCCACCGCCAGTAACCGCCACCGATCACCGCCACCACCCATACCCGATTTAATTCATTCCTATTTTCTTAGCTACCAAACAATACAAGGTAATGATATATTCCTTTCCTGCATGGTAACCAAACAAGACTATGGAATGTAATGATCCATTTCATTACTTTGTCCATTCCATTACCTCGTCCATTCCAATCTCTCATCTGTTCCATTACGTCATACCAAACAGACCTTTATACTTTATACGTTCGAGCCTGGTAAGCAAAGAACTATGTGGAGGAACTATTGTGAGTTCTTGACCAAACATTTTCCAACTATTGTATTGGAAAAATGTCACAATTTACAAAGACGAATGCTTGTGCCCTAAGCCCCTAACCCAATTTGTAGACTCATCCCTTGGGATGGTTTGACTCGTACATACAAGATGCTAATGTGCTTATGAAATTCACACGTCAAACGTCTTGTTTTTTAAGCGTACTTACAAAATACTTCACTTTCATACAGTTTATTGTTTCATTTGTAGTAAAGTGCAAGCTAGATAACGGTTTATTGTTGGTTGGTTGGTCGTTCTTGACTCGCTATCTTTGTTTAATGTTTAGTAGCATATGCATTTTAGTCTTCGTAGTTATTTAGTAGCATATGCATTTTAGTCTTTGTAGTTATTATATGTTACATTTATACAATGGTTTATACCTTTTCATTATATAGGAAAATGTCATTTTAACTCAATTATTAGGATTAAAGTCCTACATGTTCAAAATAAACGTATGTGTAAATCATTAAACGTCATATGTGAATGTTATGTGATGAGTTTGCGTTGATTTAGACGCTAATTTACCGACTTTTATTCACTTTACTTACAAATAATTTCTTAGTGTTCAACGTTTTGGACATTTATACGTGAATAAGTCGAGTTAGTTTTAACTAAGTCGAGTTAATTTTGACAAGTTTAAAGAATTAATAAGTACTTTTTCAAAAAGTTCAATTAAACAAATTAAGTTATTTTTTTATAATACTAATTGTTTACATAAATTTTGAGCCTCTATATAGTTTTTTTTTATATAAGAATACATGTTACGGGCTCACATCCCATACCAAATGGCAATTTTAACTCGTTTTAATGCCCCATACATCGTCTCAAAACTTGTTAAAAATGGCGTGAAGGCTCATGGCGTGAGCACCCTCACGCCCACAATCTCTACATCATCTCTTTCCCCGTAATTTAATTGCATCCCCCAATCATATAATTCCACGTCACCCTCTTTATCATTTTTGCTTTTAAGTTTTTTAGTTTAAATATATATTATTTTAATAGGTAATAGATGATAAAAACTTAAAAATTTATAACACATAAATATGAAAAAGAAAATAATAATAATAATAATAATAATAATAATAAGAACTCATGTCTACATACACTAACTTTGAGTGAAAAAATATAAAACCATAATAAATAGCCTAAAGAGACGGATGTCCAATGTGAGGAGGCCGGCTAGGATGCATGACATATTGAAATTTGGTTTTTCCTTTCCCTAATATATCTAGTGGAAACAGACAAGACAAAAAGTAGAATTGATTTTATCGTATATTGTAATAAGTCTATCTAATATTATAAAGGTCAAAAAGTTAGGGGCCTTTACTTGTTTTCATGACAATGAGATTTATAACCTGTGAACTCTTGTTTTCATGTCTATTATTATTGCAAGTTGCGGCACTACCCATAATGGTGGGTGAACGGTCACACCTCTTAAAAAAAAAATTTAGTGTTAATTTTCGTTGAAAATCCTAACAGCACCCTTTGGATTTTTTCAACAGCACCTCTTGAAAATTTTTAACCGCCCTCCTTAGAAAAAATATTATGAGTTTATAAAAAAATTAAACACTAATTATTACGAATATATAATTATATAACACAATTTGTATAATTATTCTTTAACCAATCTACAATCTAATTTTATTAACCTAACTACCCAAGCCAAAACCCAACCGGAAGGGTTATCATTTTTTTATTGATTGTTTTTTATTGTTTTATGTGATGATTAGTAGAAAATATAGATGTGTAAGGGTTTGATTTTTTTATGTTTTTAGATGTTTTTTAGTTGTTCTAGACTTGTAGTTAATAATTTTGTTATTTTATTTTAAGCTTTGTTTGTTTAAATGATTACTAATCAACATTTAAAACTAGGGCTTGAATGTTCGAAAATTAAAATTGAAAATTATGGACGATGGTATTTGTTGAACATGATTGTTTATTGTGTTTAAGTGTTTAGTGTTGTTTTATGTACTTATGAAGCAGTTTATTTGCTATAAAAACCATGAGTAGAGAAGTTATGACGCGATTTCTCAAGAGGAAAAGCGTTGGACCACTTTTTTCGTCGGATTCTTCTAATTAAAGACCAAGTTATGTCTTAGATAAGTTTTTTTGTGTTGCTTTATTTAATGATTAGGAGAAATAGAAGTATGTAGTGTTTGAACTTTGATTTTTTTTTTGTTGTTACTTTACTTATGATGGGTTTTTATGTTGTTTACTGTTTTACTTGAAATTTTGTTTGTTAATGTGATAGGAAGTTAGGAAATAGGGTTTGATTGTTTGAAAATTGAAATTGACCCGACCCGACCCGATCTGATCCGATCCGCGAAACTTTGTTTGTTTATGTTACTTGTTTTAAATGACTCGACCCAATCCGACCCGCTATGAACCAATTTTTTTAGCTAAAGGCCTAAAATCTTTAAATTTTTCGCACCCCTAGAAAAAAATATTGGGTCTGCCACTGAATGCAAGAAAAATGTACCATTACCAGTGCTACAAAATGATACTAATACATCCGTTTCCTTGTATAAGTCATGAAACAAGAACTGTTTAGCTATAAGATCATCCGTAGTAGTAGAGGAATTGGGTGTTTTTTTGCCCCTAAACGCCCCACCCCACCGCCCTCGGGGCGTTTTCTTTCAATAAATGAGTTGGGCGTTTCCTCAAACACGCCGCCTCAACTTTGTGATAACCAGTAAGAAATTTCAACTCATTTATGATAATATTATTTGTTTTGTTTTTCTACAAGATAATAATTGGGTAATCATTGTTGGGGCATTATACCACCACATCCCTTTTTAACTTTAAGCCTAATAATGCCCCTTTGCTGACTAGGACATCACACGTCGGATAATGCCCAAGAGAGAGACTTAAATTTCAAGACCCACTACACATGGTCTAACGTTATCATAATTTTTTTTAATATATAGTAGACAAACTCATGTTTCTCTTCATATAAGGCTATAGGGTGTGAGGGGCATGGTTGGGTCATCAATCGCCACGTAGGACCATTAATGGATTGCTATATCACCCCCTTGTCTCATCCACCATGATTCTCATGGATTAAACCATGACAACCATGGTCGTCCTTTTCTTATTTAATATTTCCTTTCCTTTTTTCATAAAAATAAATTAAAATAAAAGAATATTGGTTTGGATCATAACCACACCCTTAGAGTAGTGGTTTTGGATGATGGATTAGAAGTGGGTGACATATCGCTGATGTGGAGGTTCATGGTGGCCATTAGGGTTATGACCACACCCTATAGCCCTAAGGGTTGCCATAAAATGGTTTTACTATACTAAGAAAACTATCGTTTCCTCTTAAAACTCAAAGCTTTTGCTTTCTATATATGCAATTCAAAGGGTCGACACTCGTTTTCCTAAAAGAAGAAAAAAAACCTCATATTTTACAAAGTAAATTGATTAAAATCAGTTTGCTGGAGGTTCTTTAGCTCGATTCTAAACCTCTAAGAATGTGTGCTACTGTATTAGGGCTGGAACCACCATTTAAGCAGTCGTAGTACGGGCTACGGCTCAACCCGTATTCACAGTAATGATTCGTTGAGTTCTAATTTTCTGGCGACAATCCGACGCTAACACAGACGTTCAAAACAGCCACCACACACTGCAACATATAAAAGAATCGGTCGTCTCGTATAAACATAACGCCACATCTACAACTTTCTAATGCTCAAAGTACAGCCACTGTCGAATACCCAACTCCCTGATGACGTTAGATGGATCTTCGCTGACGTTGAGAGCCTTCACCTTAGCTGCTGCAAAAGAACAAACCGTTAGCCTCGCCACGGAGGACCCCGGAGGGGGGATCCGTGACCAAGCTCCGGCGTGAGAGTAAGTAAACTTGCCGGAAAGATAGAGGAGCTTATTCCGATGAGTGTGTCACCGGAATGTTTCCTCGTAGGTGTGAATCAAACGAATGGAATGCATGTGTGTAATAAATAAGAATGTTGGTCGGAAATAAATATAGGAGTAGTAAATGAGGATGAAGTAAATGAGATGGTTGCTTTAGAGAACATACCCTCTCTGCCTTATCCCCATTGCTCTTATATAACAGCCGATCCTTATCTTGTGTACTAGATATTTTACATATGTGATCTAACGGATTCTGTGGGTTCTCAGGGGGTGCAGACGCGCGTCTGACCCCCAACGGTAAGATGACCATCTCATTTAATGTTCCAGCCAGAGAAGTACACTCTTTCAGCCGAGATCCTTTCTTGTCAAACATTAAATGAAGCCTGCATTCCCTGCTCGTGGTTTTCCCACCTTTTTCCAAGGGAAAGAAACCTTAATGGATAAGATAATTCTATCATTTGGGCTTGCTCATAGTTTGGCCCGTATAAGGATAACCCAAAACGGGTAAAATGGGCTTTACCAATGGCCCGTCGTCAAGTCATCTTTTGTCCCTGGTTCTGAGTCCTCAGGGCTCATGATCCGGGGCTGAGCCATATCCGTATTCTCAAAGGGTAGTTTTTATTCCTAGAAAATGTGGACACAGGCCCCACGTAGTTATCATTAGTCCCCTACTAACCTGCCGAGTATTAATGGCGGGGTGTAATCCCCTTGACACACGTGTTCCCTTATTTGAATTTCGAAAAGACCCTGATGTGACGGTTATCACCTCTAGTCACCTCTTTAAATACACTCCTTTGCCTTTTTAATTTCTTACTCTGTTTTCATCATCATCTTCCCTTTCTTATTTTCCTTACTATTTCTCCGATTGCCACTTCTGCGTCTGCCATGAGCCGTTCCGGCCGTTCATCGATAAGATCAGTTCTGACGGCAAAGGATTTGAAGTCCTTTGCTGAAACGTATAAGATTCCTGAACAGTTTTCTCCTTCCTTACCGGGTCCTAATGAACCGGCGGAGTGCACACCTGACAGGATCCCCATTTACATATTGGCCTTTTCCTCTTGTGGGGTTCGGTATCCTCTGTCCCCTTTTAAAGTTGCTTTGCTTCGTCATTTTGGTGTTCACTTTTCTCAGATTCACCCTTTAGGGTTTATGAGGGTGGTTCATTTCGAGTTATCCTGTGCAGCCATATACGGGGAGCCTTCTATTCCTCTATTCTGCATGTTTTATAAGCTAGTTTCTGATGGAGATTGGTTTACTTTTGCAAAACGGCAGAACAGTGTGTCGAAGCCTTGTTACAGTTTCATGCCCACCTCTACTTATCCGAATGATTGGAAAAGCAGATTCCTCTTTGTCTCTGCTGCTATGCTGCCGGAGTCCTCATTGCCAAAGGATCTTGATGCTGCGAAACCGTTCAGTGGAAGCGGATGTGTGAGAATCCGACGAGGGCGTTCACTTTTTCCGAAGGAATGCTTGCTATAGGGGGATTCAGCCCCTCCTATCCGGTTCGTCCCAGGGCCTTCTTTGGCAAAAAGGGTACTTCTTTACTCTTGATCTGTTACTTGTGGTTGCCCCTTTTTATGTTTTAAAGATTGTGCCGTCATCTTTAGTGTTTCTTCCTTGTGCAGAGATAACCTTGTGGAGGCTACTTCAGGGTGATTCCAAGGATGTCAAGTTTGAGGTTGACAACGAGATCGATCCCGGATTGAATGCGGAGGTGCAGGTTACTGCGGGATCCGCCCAGGCTGGGGGTTCCACTGCCGTGGGTGGTGATGAGGAGAACCCTTCTGATGAGGAGGAAAGTTCCCCTGACCTTCCCCCTGTTCATCATTCTGGCCAAAGTGATAATGAAGACGTGGAAATTCATTTAGTTCGTAAGAGAAGATCTGCAAGTCCTCAGCCAGCCCCAGCTCCCCGCAATATCCGTCAAAGACTTCGGAGTGCCAGTGGTCAAAAACCCCCTCCCTCATCGAAAGCTGTCTCTGATCTTTCCCCTGTTGGGATCAAAGGTTCTCTCTCTAAACATCTGAGGTCTTCGAGCCTAGTGAGTGCTCCTTTGCTGGTGGGTCTTGTCTTCCTTTTGTTCCATTTTTCCTGTTCTTGTCTTGTCTTTGATATCCTCTTTCTTATTTTGCAGGGGAGTTCTCGGGATCCCATAGAGATTCCAACTGGTCCCTCTTCTTCCCGTGTTCGGGATAAGGCCTCTAAGGTGGGCATAGCCTGTTTTTCCTCAACTTTTGAGCTTTCGCTTTCTCATGCTACTGGGACTAGCAAACCCACTCTCCTTGAGGGTCCTACTCATCGATCCCCTCTCGCTCCTCTGTTTGCTGATGCTATCCCACTAACCTATGTCCACAAATGGAAGGTGACCAGTTCCTCGGTGATAGGGAATCCTGAATCTGCTAGAGACTTCTTGAGTCATGCTGTTCCTCCTTCCCATAAGTTTGTGAACTCCGCTTTGAGGGATGATCTTTTCAAGGATCAGTACAGCATGTCCCTTTGTGAGAGCTTTTTTAGGGGGGCTGGTATGTTGCAGAGGATTGATGATCTGAGGAGGGCAAATGAAGGGCTCAAGGCTGAGCTTAAGGCTTCCCAATCTGTTGCTGCTGGACTTAGGTGCCAAGTGGTTGAAGCTGAGAGGAAGTTACAAGAGGAGAAGGTATATAGTCCTTCCCTCCCCCTTTTTTTTATATATACACTGACCTTCTTTTCAGGGAGCTGGAGCCATGTTGGAGAAGAAGGAGCGAGCCTGGGAGCAGGAGATGGCGGTGCTGATGGGAGAGAAAGAAGAGTTGGTTGCTGAGTTGAAGTATTTGAAGGAGGTTGGCTTCGTTTCCCAGGAGCAGCTCAACACCATGTACGCGGACTACGGGATAACCTCCGATGGCAATCAGCGATTGACGAGGGAAAAGCATTGGCTGATTACGGAAGGTTTTGGAGCCTTCCTTGTCGCGGTTGCCCAGTCGGAGGACTTTAAGAGCGGTTTAGAGGAGATATACAGGGCTTACCGGGATGTCGGCTAACAGGTCGGTCTGAAGGATGGTTATGCTTATTCTGCCCAGGGTTTAGGTAGGAAAAAGACTCCGCTGTACAACTCCAAGGCTAAGAAGAAATTAGCCAAGTTAGATGAGGAGTTTGGAAGCAAGACCCCCGTTATCCTGAGGAAAATCCTGGAACATCCCTTGATATCAATAGACGAACTGAAAGCCCTGTTTTCCTCTGCAGGTCCCTCTCCGTCGTCCTTGTCCGGGGGTGTAACCCAGTAATTCCTGAACATTTGCTTTTCTTCGATATGGTTGTAACCTAACTAACTATCTTTCTTCGGATACTTTTGAACTTTTTTTTTGTTTGGATGATTTTGGGACCTTTGTGTGGGGGTCCCCCTTAGTAGTTACTTATGCAACTTGTGATCCTGTGTTGTTGCCCTGTTGTTTGCATGCTTTTTGTTGTGTTTGTTGCTTTTGCAGGGGCTTTTGCTTAGGGTCAAGGCGATGTTTTTCCTAAGGACCTTTGGACCATTTTACAAAGAGTTGAGCTTTAGTTCTCGAGCTTGTTGTGCTTTGTTGTTTTGCATATTGGCCAAAGTTTTTCGAGGCTTTTCTTTGTACATTTGTTTTGTAAATGAATGAGACACGATTTCTTTTTGTAGCTTAGTTTACAAAGATGTATTGTGTTTGTGGTTTGTTTAGTAAACATGGATTGTCTGTTCGAGGCCAATCACTGGACAAGTTTATAATGTGAGATTATGTTTATAGTTTACATTTTTGTCCGTTTTCTTTGGGTTAGCTAGACCCTTTTTGCCCCACAGCCGGGCTGTTGGCATGTTTGAGATGCTCTGTATATGTGTGTTTGCCTGTTAAGTAGGCTTTATGCTGTTTCTAGGCACGTCTGCCTAGGTATAATACCCTTTATTTTGTCAAAAGAGGACATGTTGACTGTCCGTTTTCCATTCACTTCCTGGGGACCTCCTTGCCTTCGAGTGTTTCCAACTTGCAACTCCCTTTGCCATTTGCCCATACAACTCGGTAAGGCCCCTCCCAGTTGGGGCCTAGCTTTCCGGTGCTTTCTTGCAGGCTGGCTTTATTTGCTCTGAGAACTAGATCCCCTGAGACAAGGTTGAGCTTCTTCATCCTGGCGTTGTAGTAACTTTCCAGCTGCCTCTTGTATTTGGCCTCCCTGACTGCTGCTATTTCTCTTCTTTCTTCCAAGAGATTCAAGTTCATCCTGAGGTCTTGCTCATTTTCCTCCTCCCGGAGCCTCATTCGGGCAGTTGGGGATCCTATCTCAGCTGGGATGACAGCTTCAGTCCCGTAGGTTAGGCTGAAAGGAGTCTCCCCATTGCAACTTTTAGGAGTGGTCCTGTATGCCCATAACACGAATGGTAGTTCTTCCAGCCATCCTTTTTGTTTTCTCTCGAGTCTTCCCTTTATTTCCTTGATGACACTTTGATTAGCTCTTTCTACCAATCCGTTGCTCAAGGCATGGGTGACGGATGTAAACACTTGCTGAATCTGCATCTGCTCGCACCATGGCTTGAAAGGTCTTCCAGCAAATTGGACCCCATTATCGCTCACCAGTTCCTTTGGGACCCCATATCTGCAGATGATGTTGTCGAACACGAACCTCCTCATCTGTTCCCCAGTAATTTTTGCCAGGGGCTTCGCCTCGATCCACTTGGTGAAGTAGTCGATGGCCACTACCACATACTTGACCCCTCCTGAACCTTCCGGGAATGGCCCGATTATATCGATGGCCTACTTTTGGAAGGGCCAGGACATTGAGACTGGTATCATGGGGTGTTTGTGTTGGTGGGTCATTGGTGCATGTACCTGGCAATTATCACACCTCTTGATCTCCTCGGATGTTGTTTCATACATTCGTGGCCAATAGAACCTCGCATTGCCCTTGTTACTATCATCCTTGGCCCCGAATGCATTCCACAAATCCCCTCGTGCATCTCCCTAATCACATACTCGGCTTCTTCCGTATCGACACATTTCAGGGATGGGCCTAGGTATGATCTTCTATACAACTCCCCATCAATCAGCTCATACTGCAGGGCCTTGACCCTTACCTTTCTGGCTGCCCAGTCTCCCTTAGGCAACGTTCCGTCTTTGAGGAACTGTATGATTGGTGTCATCCATGTTTCTTGCACATTCCCGATTGCGGTTACCTCCTTCATGTTGAGGGAGGGGGTGGTCAGGACTTCCACTTTCACTTCTCTTGCCAGGTGGTCGAATGCCACCGAGGCCAGTTTACTGAGGGCATCGGATTTTCTGTTCCTTCCCTGGGGGATGTATTCTAGTTTGAAAGTCTTGAATGCCTTGCCTGTTTCTTTTACTTTCTCCACGTATTGAGCCATGATGTTGTCTTTGGCCTCATACTCTCCTTGGTACTGTTTTACTACCAGTTGTGAGTCAGTGCTAGCTTCCACATGCCTTGCTTTCATTTTTTGTGCCAGCCTCATTCCTGCCAAGAGGGCCTCATACTCTGCAGTGTTGTTGGTGTTTTCGAAGTCCAGTCTTATGGCGTATGTCAGCTCAATCCCTTCGGGGCTTATCAGTGTGATGCCTGCCCCGCTCCCTTCTTCACTAGAGGCTCCGTCGGGGAGTAACCTCCACACAGCCTCGTCCTCTTTTTCTTTTTCCTCTTTTTCCAAGGCTTCCCATTTTAAAAGTTCTCTCTCTTCATCCTCAGGGACTTCTGCTAAAAAATCGGCCAGTATCTGCCCCTTCACGGCCGTCCGGGGCTTAAACTCCAAAGAGTGTTCTCCCAGCTCCACAGCCCATTTAGCCAACCGTCCTGACAGCTCCGGCCTCCTGAGTACCTTTTGGAGAGGTTGATCAGTCATCAGGACAATCTTGTGCCCTTGGAAGTACCTCCCGAGTCTTCGGGATGCGAAAACAAGGGCTAATGCCAGCTTCTCCAGGGGCATGTAGCGTTCCTCGGGACCTTTAAGTGTTCTGCTGATGAAATATATGGGGATCTGCTTCCCTTCCCGTTCTACCATCATGATCGCACTTATGGTCGTTTTCGAGGCGGACAAATATAGGAGCAGGAGCTCCCCGGGTACTGGGGTGGCCAATGTTGGGAGCTTGCAGATGTAAGCTTTCATTTCTTGGAAGGCAGCCTCTGCTTCTGGGGTCCATTTGAACTTGTTCGTCTGGAGGCAGTCCTTCAACACCTTCATGAAGGGGAGGGTCCTGTCAGCTACCTTTGATAAGAAGCGGTTTAAAGCTATTAGCCTTCCGTTCAGTTGTTGAATATCCTTCAGGGACCTGGGAGATCGCATCTCAGCTACAACTTGGGTTTTCTCCGGGTTTGCTTTGATTCCTCCTTTAGTGACTACTACTCCCAGGAAACTCCCCTCCTCTACTCCAAAACAACACTTCCCAGGGTTTAACTTTATGTTCACATCTTGCATAGTGTTGAGAGTCTCAGCTATATCATCTATCATGGCCATCTCCGTCAAGCTTTTGATAACAATGTCATCGACGTATACTTCTAGGTTCCTTCCCCATTGTTCCCTGAACAGGGCGTTCATGAATCTCTGATATGTGGCCCCAGCATTTTTAAGACCGAAGGGCATTTTGATATAACAGAATGTCCATTCGTCTATGATGAATGCAGTTTTCTCTTCGTCCTCTATTGACATCTGGATCTGATGGTATCCCTTGTAGGCATCCAGGAAGCATTTCAAGGGATATCGAGACAAAGAGTCTACCTGGACGTCTATTTCTGGGAGGGGGTAACAGTCCTTAGGACATGCTTTGTTTAGATTTTGGAAGTCGATGCACATCCTCCATCCCCCGTCTTTCTTCTGAACCATGACCGGATTGGCGATCCAGGACGGATACTTCACTTCTCTGACTATTCCTGCCCTGAGCAGTTTTCTAGTTTCCTCACAAGCAGCCCTTCTTTTGTTGGGTCCCATGCTTCGCTTTTTCGGTCTTACCGGTTTCGCCCATTTGAGCCGGTTTTCAGTTAAGCTCCTGGAGATTCCTGTCATGTCTCCATGTTGAAATGCAAACACATCTATGTTGTGGAGAAGCAGCTCCTTCAGGGCACTCTTGCATTTGTCACTTAAGTGACTTCCTACTTTGATCGTTTGTTCTGGGAACCTGTCGCAAAGGACCCACTCTTCTACTCCCTCTTTCTGGGGCTTCTCAGGTGCTTCTCCTTTGGATACGGAAGAAATTACTTCATAGGTGGACTTAACCCAGGCCAAACCCTTCGGTGTTTGAAACACTAAAGCTCCGTGGGGGGTGGATGCCTGTGCTTGTAAGTCCCCAATTCCAGGTCTTCCTAAGATTGCGTTGTACTTTGAGGGTGCCCGGACCACTGTGAAGGTCAGGTTTATTATTCGGACCCGATCCCCTACCCCAACTATGAATGGGAGCCTGATTTTTCCCAGGGGGTGTGATACACTGTTGTTGAATCCCACTAAGGGGATGGAGTCTTCTTCAAGCCGATCTCTTACATCTCTGTCGAATCTAAGGAAACAATGCTCGTATATTACTTCGACACCGGACCCTCCGTCCACATGTATTCGAGATACCTTGTGGCCAGCTATTATGGCCGAGATATTTAGGGGAAGTCGTTGCACTTCATTTTCTTCCAAGTGTGGCATAAGGATGGGAGCTTTCATGCAGTCCGGGGAGCCCAGGATCCTAGCTTTTACACTCCAGGTGGTATCGAATTCATTCCTCCTTCTAATCATATCAACATCTGCCCTCCCAGGCTCCCTTACATCTCTTCCCTTGCGGTCCCCTCCCCCCTCCTTAATTTCCTTAACCAAGTGGGCCAGCCTTCCTGTCTTCACTGCAGCCTCTATTTCTCTTTTTAAATACATGCAGTCATCGGTTTTGTCCCCAAAACCTTTGTGGAAGTCGCAATACTCGTTTGGTTGTGCTTTTGGCCCGAGTTTTATAGGTGGTGGCCTCGGGAAGGAGCTCTTTACCCTCTCGGTGGCCAGTATCTCACTTGGGGTCTTGGTGAGAGGGGTGAAATGATCAGGGTAAGGAGGGGGGCCTCTCCCCCGAGGTCTATATGGGAAATATGAGGGCCTTGCTCTGTCGTGCAAAATTCTATCAAAAGTGGGTTTTCTGGAGTACGGTGTACCTTTGTCAGGAGGCTTTGCGGCTGAGACGATCCTCCGAGGTGTGACGTCCATCTCCTTGGCTTTGCTGACTGTGTCTTTCCCCTGACGAAGGCTCTGACCCTGTCCATGAGGTTGTCAAATGAGTGGGGGAACTCCTCCCCCAGTTTCTCACACAGCTGGGCATGCTTTAGCCCGTTTATGAAACTGCTGATCTTCATGACCTCCGGGACATCTTTGATGTTCATGCTCTCCTTGACGACCCTCTCTATATACTGATCTATTCGCTCATTGTCCCTCTGCCTTATGTGGAGGATCTCATTTGGATTCTTGACCACTTTCCTCTGCTGACCAAAGTTCCTGAGGAACTTCTCGCTTAACTCTTCATAATTATCGATTCCCCCTGGAGGGAGGCTGTCAAACCAAAGCCGGGCTCCCTTCATCAGAGTTTGTACAAACATGTGGCACCATACAGGCATGGACCACCGCCCAAGTTTCCCTGCTCCCCTGAAGGCATGAAGATGATCCTCAGGGTCTCTTTTCCCGTCATAGCGGTCAAAGTTTGGGGGTAACTTCGTTTTGGGGGGCATCGGTGCTTCTGCAATCCTTCGTGTGAACTTTGAGACCTCAGCTAAGTCCCGTGGTAGATAGGGTTGGTCCAGGCCATCATCACTTTGGTTATCCTTTTCTTTCCCATTCTCCTTCAACTTCTTTCCTGTGATGAGGTCCTCCCTTTCTTCTGAAGACATTTGTCTGAGGGCTGTCATGAATGTTTCCAGTGGGTCACCACTGTAGCTCTTGTTTTGAAGGACTGTCCCTTCTTGGTTGGAAGGTGTGTCAAAAGAAAGCCTAGCCCTGAGGCTGTCAAGCTTTTCCTGTCTCTTTAAATCTTCAAGACACTTCGTTAGCTTTTCTCTATGCATGGCCACATAATCTGGGGTGATGTGTTCCGTTCTTTCTGGGTTTCCCAGCTGGTTCTCGTTGCCTTTTTCGTGGGTTATGTCTTCTACGGTGACCCTATCCATATCATTCTGTGCTGTCTGGGTGATATGTGAGTTGGGTGGGGTAGACATGTTGTTGTCGGTGAGATAAGCTACTCTCAACGTCGGAGTTTAATGCAGGTACATCGGACGGGCTGATGTCCCACGGATGGCGCCAATGTCGAATACCCAACTCCCTGATGACATTAGATGGATCTTCGCTGACGTTGAGAGCCTTCACCTTAGCTGCTGCAAAAGAACAAACCGTTAGCCTCGCCCCGGAGGACCCTGGAGGGGGGATCCGTGACCAAGCTACGGCGTGAGAGTAAGTAAACTTGTCGGAAAGATAGAGGAGCTTATTCCGATGAGTGTGTCACCGGAATGTTTCCTCGTGGGTGTGAATCAAACGAATGGAATGCATGTGTGCAACAAATAAGAATGTTGGTCGGAAATAAATATAGGAGTAGTAAATGAGGATGAAGTAAATGAGATGGTTGCTTTAGAGAACATACCCTCTCTGCCTTCTCCCCATTGCTCTTATATAACAGCCGGTCCTTATCTTGTGTACTAGATATTTTACATATGTGATCTAACGGATTCTGTGGGTTCTCGGGGGGTGCAGACGCGTGTCTGACCCCCAACGGTAAGATGACCATCTCATTTAATGCTCCAGCCGGAGAAGTACACTCTGTCAGCCGAGATCCTTTTCTTGTCAAACATTAAATGAAGCTTGCATTCCCTGCTCGTGGTTTTCCCGCCTTTTCCAAGGGAAAGAAACCTTAATGGATAAGATAATTCTATCATTTGGGCTTGCTCATAGTTGGGCTCGTATAAGGATAACCCAAAACGGGTAAAATGGGCTTTCCCATTGGCCCGTCGTCAGCCACTAATAGCATTGTTAAATCATACACACACAAGTACTTTGGGGCTTAAAGTATTACCCAAAACGCTGAATCGGTCGTTGAATATTACCCTGAAGCGCTGACATTTGGCCAAAGCTCAACGCTAAGTATTACCCAAAACTCTGAGCTTTCAGCACTTCAAATGTCAAAATAGACAAAAGAGTTGTGTGAATAGACGGAGCCTTTACAAATGTGAAGCTGTGTACTAATTCAAACCCGTTGTACAACTTGAACAAAAAGACAAACGCCTAATATTAATATATTTTTAATTTGGTTTTAAGATGAGTTGGATTTATATTTTCTGGTTTAATTGGTATCCAACTATCAATGCATAGAATTTCAATGGATAACTAACTATAGCAAGGAACTTCAATGCATAATAAGTAATCATAGCATAACTTATATTCTAATTATCTAAAATTTTAACCGCAATTATAAGGCCTGTGATCAATTTTTACGAGTAGCTTAAAGTTTGTTTAAAATGTGACTCTTTGTTTATATTTTCTTGATGAAATTCAAAGTGACAAATGTTAACTTCTTAACTTTCTCATTTTGTGTATTCACTACGTGTTTAGACGAAATCTCGCACCCGTGCAACGCCCCGATTTAATTTTTTTTAATATTGTAAGATTGCACGGTAATTTTTTTTAGATACCCTTTAATTTAAGGGGTTAGTTCCGCCACTGCCTCGGCTCCTATTATGTTTATCGGTCTTCTTGTAATCTTATTTATTTGATAACTAACATTTCTATCAATTTAAAACACTTAGAGAGTTAGAGTTGTATAAAGTAACACAAAATATATAGGTTATGGTTTTGTAAAAATAATGGTGACATTCATAATAAACTTAAATCTTTTTTTTTTTTTTGAACGGCAAATTGGATCACTGACGGACCACTGGAGTATCATCGTGCCACCAGCAGAACCACCCGATCATATCCATCTCCACTAGACATAATGCCTATACACCAATTCAGGAGGAAACCCAATAAAATATTGGAAAAACCCCATTGTGAGAATCGAACCAAGGACCTATTGATCCAAAGTGTTATCTCACCCCCAAGATACCACTAGGCTATAAAGCCATGGATTAAACTTGAATCTTTTAATCAGTTAATATGGTATTTGAGAATATGGTGATTAATGTGGTACTTGTTTAGTTCTAATTGGTTTATCGGAAATAATTACGTTCACTGAAAGATCTTTATCAAAGTGATAATTAAATACATCCAACTATATCAATGGGTGGTGGTTTTTTTTTTTAAACGAGAATTTTATTAAAAACCAACGAACCACTCGAAGCCGAGCGGCCACCCCAAAGGCATTACATATTTACAAAGCTACACCAATCCTGCCACACTAAATTACAATCTTTCGACCTATTACAGAACCAAACATACCGCAAGGATCTAATATCGCTAAACACCTTGTCGATGACAAAAGGCTTCCCTTCAAAAACCAACTCATTCATAGCTTTCCAAATCCTCCAACAGACGAGAATCACGATGCCATGAAACGCCACCTTTTTATTACCTTCCAACCCAACCCAATTATGAATCTCCAAAATGTCACGAAACGAAAAAACAAACATATTAGGAGTATTGCACCAGGCTTGGATTTTCTGCCATATAATCGTCGACGCCCCACACGCAGTGAATAAATGGTCCACCGACTCCACGCCCGAATTGCAAAGCGGACAAGAAGAATCATCAACAGGGATACCTCTCCTCAAAAGAGCCTCCCTGGTCGGAATCCTATCCTGTTCGGTCCTCCATGCGAAAAGGTTGCACTTTTTTGGCAGCCACCTGCACCAATCCCAAACAAACCTGGAGCTATAGTCCTTGCTAATATCCATCAAGTCTTTAACCGCTTTCACCGAAAATCCATCGGAGCCGCATCCCAGCCACGCCCATTTATCCGGATGGTCCGAAAGGGAAAAGGGACGTAACAAGCAAACAAGACTACTCCATTCAGTGAGTTCCACGTTCAAGCTCGTCTCGGACTTCCACAACCATTTACCCCCCGGGGTTAGACACCGGTCTAACGATCCGATCCCTTACTAAGCATTTTTTGCATTTCTCCAATCTAAACAAATTAGGAAGCACCTCTTTCAAGGGCCTTGCCACTAACCATGGGTCTAACCAAAACCGAATAGCCTGCCCATTCCGAGAGAGAGAGAGGTTAATTGGCAAAGACAAAACATTTAAACACTTTCAGAGAGAGAGGTCTTAGTTTCAAGTCCTATAGACGACACGAATAAAAGAAATTTGCATTAAAAAAAATATATATATATATACATCCAATTATGCAAGTGAAATTTGATTTAAAATCTAAATAAACTACTTATAAAAACTGTCGCCGCGTTGCGGCGAACTTTTTTGTTATTTAGTCTATGTTTATATGTGTTTGAAATCACTACGAGCGCGTTGCACACGCAACTGCTGACAAGAATAAAAAAAATGTAGAAAAAAACACTAAAAAATAACCGAAAGAGAATCAACTAAAAAGTTGTATGGTAATGATGTTGTTCGGTAGAAACCCGTAGTCAGAGATGAGCAAATAGTAATGGATACCGGTACTGAATTTCCTGAACCGAAAGATCCTAAGTACCAGTTCGGTACTGAAGTTTGGCGTTCCTGGTACCGGTTCGCTACCGGTTTTTACCTTAATATACCAATACCGTAACCGGGGTATTAGTTGGCACCGAGCTCATCCCTACCCCTGAAACTAAAAAAAAGTTGTACGATACCGTTGTTGTCCATTCCCTTTCTCTTTCTTCATTAATTGCATTTTGTCTGCATTAGCTCCACACGTCCCCGTATCCGCTGGGCACGGCTCCGTGTGCAGAAGTGTATCTGTACTATCAAGATTTTCAAGATTCTGTGAATCTTAGCGTTGACCACGGCCCGTGTTGAGTTGGGCACACCCCCGTGCTGGGAATAGAAACTTCTACAACTTTGTCTTTTCTGCAGACACTTGGCCACGCCCCCGTGTCCGCTGGGCACGGGGCCGTGGTCAGCCTTCTGTTTCTTTGTTTTTGCTTGGGAAGATGCTGTCGAGGGGTCGGGCATGCCACGTTTGTTCCTTTTCTTGTATTTAGGTTAGATTTTGATGCACATTTGTTCTTTTTGTTCATTTACACTCATTTAATCCTGAAAATACAAAAGGAAGATAAAGCACATTTTTTCCAACATTAGCACTAAAAAAGGTTAGTTTTATGCCTCAATTGATGTATTTTATATGTTGCATTTTACACACATCAGTACCCGTGATCAGGGATGAGCAAATGGTACTGGGTAGCAGTATCAAATTTCTCGAACTAAAAGACTATCAAACTCAATCCGGTACCGACTTTTGGTGTTTTATGTACCAGGCTGATGCTGGTTTTACCTTCTTCTACCGATAACGAGCCGGTATTTTCGATAACGGTTGACACCAAACTTATTAAACTTAAAAGGTAAAGAAAATAACAATTAATATACTATATTAAAATAGTAAAGTATAAAAATCTGTATCTAATTTTTAATTATATTATTAAGTGATTATAATTATAATTATAATATATTAAATATACTGTTCATTTCATTTTCTTTTTAATATATAGATAATTATAATATAATTATAATTATAATATATTAAATATACTGTTCATTTCATTTTCTTTTTAATGTATAGATAATATATAGATAATAATTAAGTAATAGAAATTTACTTGGTTTTTGTAAATTATGTATAAAAATTTTGAAAATGAAAAGATATATATAATCCAGTTCTCAGAGCCCATACTGACATCTTAGTGGTGGGATAAGGTTTATGACCATTAGGTCATGGGTTCGATTCCACAAGAGGATTTTTTCCAAATTTATTAGTTTCCTCCTGAATTGGTATATAGGCATTATTGCCTAGTAGAGATGGATATGATCGGATGGTTTCGCTAGTAACACGATAATACTCTAGTATTTCGTCAGTGATCCAAATTTACTGTTAAAAAAGTCCAGTTTGCAGAATCTACAAGTCTATATGACCTACATCTCCTTGTCGAGTATTTAAAACGCAATTAAGTTGGTAATGCGTATACACAAGGAAGACAAATTCCATCACATTATTCTCGAATTATTGATTCCCTTATCTCAACAAGAAAAAAAAAAACAAAAAATGTTTGTATTTATTATATTTAAAAATTTTTAATATTTAAAAGAAGTGTTCTATACATACAATAATGAAATATTTAGGGCATTCCAGTTTTAAGTTGTAACTAGTATACTCTTTATTAAAATACACCAATACACTTCAACGTCTGTAAGTTTTATTAATCTAATCTAATCTAAATATTAATAAAAGACTCCAAATAATAACACATGGCATTCTCTCCTTCAATCTCATAAATTATTTTTATATTTGTTTAATACATTTTTTTAATATTAATATTAATATTAATTATTAATTAATAACCAATATATAGATATCACTTATTTTTATCCTTATCTTTATCTAAAATTAATAAATAACTTCAGTTTTACAATTTAGACCCTTTGTTTTTTACTTTTAACCCAAAGTTTTTCATCTTTTGCAATTTAATCCCAACTTTTTTTTTTATTTTCAATTTTGGTCCACCATACTTTTCATCTTTCCCAAGTTTTTCGTTTCGTTTCAAATTTTGTGAGTTAACGCACCGCAACATGCGTGTGGGGTTCAACATTTTTTCGTATATTTTTTCTCGTTTGACTGGCCCGTCGCGTCACATCTATTTTTCTGCGTTTGACAAGTTCGTCCAACACGCGGGTCCTGGATGGAGTTAGTTATTTTTTTCTATGTTTTACGTTTCGGTTTAATTTCTCAGCAAAGAGCGTACGTAACTCAAAGATTTTACGTCTGCTTTTCACTCGGCGTTATTTTTTTTCCTGTTTTTATTTATTTTGTTTTTACGAACTTTTCCGGTGTTGGTGGTCGCTGACAATGGTATAGTATTGCTATTACTTAACACAGTTTTATGGCATCCGCTGCATCGCAGGGGCTTAATACTAGTTTATAATAAACTTTTGTGAGGCAAAATAATGATACAGTAAAGGTATATTTACAATAAACTCGTGTGGTTTAGCCAGTTTAACTATCTATACTTTCTATAAAAAGGAGAAATCTGAGTGATATAAGAAAAGCTGATGTGGCAGCCAGATAGGCTGTCCAATAATGTTTTTCTTATGTCATTACTGCATCATAAGTCTTAATATATAAAATCATTTAAAATTCAATCAAACCTCTGCCAAAGTAAACATCTGCCCATATGTCCGTCTATACTTTAATACCCAGCAGATGTTGTAGTTTTATGTAATGCTTTAGATCAGCAGATGTTTAAGGTTAATTGCCGGCAAATTCAAATTCAACAACGCATGGGAATAAGTAATTTGCAATTAATGCATGTCACTCACAAACTCCTATCAATCATCTTCTTATATAAGGCTTTTCTTCTCATTTCCCTCTTCATATTTGATCACACTTTCATCTTCTCTGATTTTGAAATTTGATCAATATCCGAATTCCGAATTAGAAGCATGTCAATATCAGTTGACAAGAACAATCTTAGTTTTGTTAACGATTTGAATCCTGGGAAAGATACGTGGAACATGAAAGCGGGGATTATTTGAAAATGGAATCAAGGTTACAAAATGGATCTCATCTTCATTGATGAAAAGGTAATTTGTATTTCTGCTTTTCCGTTCTATCAGAGAATGTAGTGGTGTATTCTAAAAAAAAATACTTTGTTTAAATGTTCTTCAGGGTGTTAAGATTCAAGCAAGTATTAAAATTCATCTGATACCTGTTTTTGATGGACAACTTCAAGAAGATGTTGTTGTGATTCTGTCAAAATTTGGTGTTGGTAAGAATAAAGATTTATATAAAGTTGTAGTACATGATTATAAAATTAACTTTTATAGATGCACAACTGTAACACCTGTGAGAGATTGGCAATGTGTTGAGTATGGTTTCAACTTCAGAGCTTATCAAGATATTCTTCAAGGAGAGGCGTTAAACTCTTTGAGTGTTGGTAGTGTATATTTTTGTAATCATGTCTTCTCTGTATAAAATTAGAAAGTTTTACTTATACTGTTGAATAATGTGATCATATAGATGTTGCTGGATCTGTGGTTTGGTGTGGAGATCTTGAATTCTTTGGTCGACCTTCAAAAGAGACTAAGAAGATCAATTTCGATATCAAAGACTTGGAGTAAGTTGTTGTTTACATGTTCAGTCATGTATAAATCATTGTTTGTATTTAATGATGTTAATAAATAAGATGAAAAATGTTGGTATTGAATGTGGAATCATGGTAATGGTAATAAATGAGATCTATAATGTTTGTATCTAATGTTGAATCATGGTAATAAATGAGATCAACAGTTTATTCTTCAAGTGAATATGTTAGTTAATTTATGGTTCGTTTACTACTTTAATAACTGTCATAAATTTCCTTTGATTTTGTGTTGTTATTCATTCAATTTAGTTTTGATATTATAGATTGTAAAAAAATGGTCAAAAATTAGTCTTTAGTATATCGTCATACGAATATTGTTTTCATGTAGGGGTAAGGTTTTGCGGTATCTTGTGTGGAATGATTATGCTCTGCAGTTTAAGGAGTTCATCTCTAAAATCCCAGCTCATGAGCATGTGATGGCTGTTATACATCATGGAAAGTGTAGGGAATGGAAAGGTAATTTTTGTTATACAGCATTGAACTTCCAAATCTTCATTGTCACCAGTCTCTTTCTTCTTTTTTGAATCATCTTAACTGGTTGTTTCGACTTTCGTATAATTCATTTTGTTTTTTTGTTTTTGAAGTAGTTTTTTTGTCGCCGTTTGGAAGAATAAAGTGTGACATCAACCTCTTTTTCTTGAAGATTTGTCCATCTCATGCAGCAAAATGTTATTGAGTTACACCCTTCAGCTAACAATCTTGAATTTCCAAGGGACGATGTTTGGTTTTTTAACTCTTTGGCGTTTTACCGAGAAAAAGAACGCCACTAAATAAAAGTACCTTAAACCTCTAAATTTGATCATGCTAAAATCAATAATGTTTTGCTGTATGAGATTGACAACATTGTTAATCCTCAGTTAAGAAAGATCTCTGACAATGTTGTCCACCCCATACAGCTAAACTTTATTGACAACAAACCTCAATAATGTTTTTGTATGTTTTGGCGTTATAAATTGGATGGAAGTTGAGGATAAAGTCAGTAAGATTTTACTCAATGAAAGGGACAATATCCTCACTTAAGGATTTTGTCCATTACATTGAGCGAAACTGTAACACCTCATAAAATCGTGTCCAATGATGTGTTGACACGTGTAATGAACCCTGATAAAGTCAAACGTTGACTGTGAAGGACTAACTTCGTAAAAATCAAAAACTTTGATTATAGAAGGACTAAAAGTGTCAACATGCTTAAACTAAGCCTCTGAGTGACCTAATACGATGTCTGTATTCTCAAATGAGCCACTTGTTGGACGAGAGGAGCCGTTTGCGTAATTATGTGAAAGTTTGCGCGTAGAAGGGTTAAAAGTGTCAACATCTTAATTCTTACTTCTGAGTGACCTTTTAACAAACCGAGAGCTTCATAATGTTTGATCATATTCTCGGGAATGCCTAACATTGGCCATTCAAGGCTTTTATGTCAAAAAGTGAAGTTATGCGCAAGTTTGCGAGTTAGAGGGGTTAAAAGCGTCAACATGTTTAATTATACCTCTGAATGATCTTTTAACGAACCCGAAGCATTTTGATGTGCCATTATACTCTTGAGAATCCTTAATATCGACTACATAGGTCTTTGATGCTATTAAATGATGATACACGCAAGTTTGCGCGTTAAAGGGACCAAAAGCGTTAATAAGCGAAACTACGTTTTCGAGTGACCTTTAAGAGAACCAGAAGCTCCGTAATGCTCGGTCACATTCTCGGGAATCTCTATATGGGCTATGCAAGACTTTGATATCGATAAATGATATTACGCACAACTTTGTGCGATAAAAGGACTAAAAGCGTCAAAACTGCAAAAGTATGCATATTCACGCATATTCTGCATTCTGACCATATCCGTACATCCGTAAATTTTTTTAATCATTAAAATATTATATTTTAGTGATGGGAATGCAAAAATACCATCCGTCGCGAAGTCTGGATTGTTTTCGCGTCCGTTCGAACATTCGTCGTAATTAAGCGAAAAATGCGACCGTACGACCGAACGAACTGGCATCCATAACATTTTTGAGCATGTGTAGGATCGTTTTCAGCCCTGTTTGAGTCGATCAGAGAAGTTTCTATCCAAATCAAGAGGCGGAAACTAATAATTTGGTGCTATTCAAGCTGTATTCACTTTAAACTTGCTGTATTATTGATATTGAACGCAATTACAAGGTTTGACAGCACTTCAGCAGCATGCCGGAACAAAATACACCATCAACTATTCTGTTTGAGTTCGCTCATACGGCCCTATTTATAGACAAGCCTGGTTCGCTTATACGTACATGTACGTATAAGCGGACCTACATTGTGACGTAAAAGCGGACCTAGCAGCATGTCCTAAAAGCGAACCTAAACAAGACATTGACATAAAAGCGGACCTAGAACAGGTATACATATGCGAACCTATTCAAATCACTATTTCTAGGTTTCCGTGTCATTTCCGATCTGTCTAACTCTAAGACTTGATGTAAGACGTAGTCAGCAGACGTAAGTGGACCAACAGACTCCCCCTCGGATGTTGACGGAGTCTTCATAGAGTCTTCGCACATGTCAATCTACAATCTTCATCAGTTGACAATCTGCCTCTGAAATATCTGTCGCTTCAAGAATCCTTGTTCTCTATCTTCATCATCAACAAACTCTTCTCTCTTGAATGTTGACTCGGTGTCATCAGACTCCCCCTCTCACACAGCTGGGATCGTAATCTGGAATTCACAGCTTCATCAGGTTCAAGATCGTAACCTGGCGCTTCAACACATAATTGACATCTGGCTCAACATCTGCACAATCTCTACCTAACCATAAGTTTCTTATTAAAAATTAAACTTTCAAACTTTTCAGAAACTATGTTGATAAGCTATAATAATGATTTTGCATTCAGAATCGATTACTAGCTCTTTTCAAACAAATTTAACAGTTTTAAATACACACTTCCAAACCAGTTCTTCAAGTTTAGCACTTTGAATTTCGAAAATCAGCATCTCACCACCAGTTGTCGAAAATCTTTTTGACTTTTTCAAAATTTATACTAAAACACACCAAAAATCTTTTTGAATTTTCTGAATGAAAGTAGAAAATGCAGAAAATAACTATTTACAGACAATATTTTTGTGAGTTTGTGCAAGAGGATCATATCAGTTATGAAACAAATCACAAACACCGTTAAGCTTGATTACATATTAAGTTCTAAACAATTTACCTAGATTGTCAGTATGTTTGTCCACTTAAATTTGCACACAGATTTCAATTGATTCGAGATACGATATTAATGTTTTAGAAACTAAAACTTAATTGTGTATCACTCCACTTGAATATACTCCCGTATCCAGATCCCAAATATTCAGTCTTACAGGTGAGTATACCACAGATGATATCTGTAAAGGGGTAGATGCGAAACCGTGAGAGCTCAGGTCAGAACTTCCGTTCAGCAGAGAGATGACGGCTCGACTTTTGGTGGGTCCCCTTTAGAGGATCTTTGATTACAACAGCAAAGATTATCAATTTTATTGTTTAATCAAATTGCTGAGGGCGAGCTTGTATTTCAAAGCTTTTTGCAGAAAGTATTATTCGGGGACTAGGTCAGTATTTCCATACAGCAGAAGTCCTGGAATAATAGCCCAGATATCACTGAGCATAAATACCTAGTATCTCAGAATACGGGACCTTTCAAACAAGATTTCGGGGGTTCCTCATATATCCAAGAATAGTTACCCATGAATTAAGAAAGTTTGATTTAGGTTTATATCTCGTTTCAATTTACTAAATGTGCGAAAATCTACTGACACATCCGCAGTAAGATCGTTTATCACATTTTGGCTTTACAATTCTTTAGCGTGCTGTGATAGTTCACTGATGTACTATCATTTCCTCTTTTATGCAACAAAAACTCATTTTTCAATTTTATCATGTTTTTGGCTTTTTCAAATTTTCTGATGTTTTTGGATTTTCTAAAAATTCTTACTCCCCCTAAAATTCAAATACATCTAGTAAAAATTGAAAACAAACTGTACAGAACATGACAACTGATATCGAAACTCTTCAATTCTCCATCCGTTTGGCTTAAACAATCAGAACTCCCCCTCACAACAAACTATTTTCCCATAATGATTTCAAAACACTCAAGTTTGTTTTAATCAGAATGGTTTTTCCGGAAAATAAGTTTAGTTGTTTTTACCTTTTGTAAAATTGGGGATCAAATCATCATATTGTTTTACCAATCCTATGAATGATAGTTAACTCAAGTTCAAATTAATGACCTTGATTTAACCACTTGTACGATCAACTAGTTCTCATTCTGAACCACTTATAACATCCACAAACATACAACCACTTGTAGATTTAGCAATTAATCTATTCAAACCTGTTTTTCAACCAATTACCATCTTTTGGTTGAATTCTCAAAGTGCCGATTCCTACTCCTCGCTTACAAACCTGGGAGTTCCGGCAAGTCCTGCAAAACCTCAAACACAGATTAAGAAGGATGCCGAATCATGATCCACGATACCAACTAGGGATCTCCGTCAAGTCAGGTTTTATTCTTTGAAAAATATATCCACCCAAGCCTGACCTTCCTTGGGTGTAACAACATCTTCTTTCTCTTTACTTTCAATAGGCTTGTAAACACGTCCTTTGGAAGCATAAAAATCCTCAATGCTTTTGGCCTTACCATTGATCATTTTTCCAAAGATACGTTTTACATTTCCATTGAAAGTTTTTTCAACATCAAATTTCTTCTTGTCAGAATAAAATTGATTTGATATTTCAACTTTTCCGATTTTAGATTTGTAATTTTTAGCATTCAGTGGCGGAAAATTCACATCGTCCACTATCGGAACTTTCTTTTCAACCTTTTTCTCAACACGTGGCTCCTCTGATTTTATGGAATCAGATTCATCACCAGAACTATTACCCGAACCTTTCACAACCCATTTCTGATTTGGCGCATTTTCTTTCCTTTTTGAAACACTCTTAGAACATTCTCCTTTTTCAAAAGTTGAATTTTCAAAGCCAGTAAACTTCCGGGTTGACAGTTCAGTTTTTTCAACAACTTTTTCTTTCATTTTCCCAGAGACTTCCTGTTTTGGCTTGAAAGTCTTCGGACAATCCTTTGCCACATGACCAGCAATTTTGCATTGAAAACAGGTTCTCTTTTCAATCTTCTTCAGAATTTCATTCTTCTTTAATTCTTCTTGCTTCTTGGCAAGGAATTCCTGATTTGTCTGTTTTCTGAATAATTGTTCTTTTTCAGCTTCTGACGTTTTCCCTGAAACAAACATAGTTTTTGAATTATACATTTTTTCATTTTTATAGTTTTTCGGTGGCATAAAACCAAGACCTTTCTTTTTGAAATTACGATTATGGTTTGGTTTCTGTCGAAAACTATAACCACAATTGTAACTCGTTTTCTTGTTGATTCTTTGTTGATCTCTTGAAGTGTACTGTTTGGGTTTTCCATTAAGATTTAAATCTTTTATTTCAGAAATATTAATTTCTGTTATTTTGAAAACCTTTTGAATCATTTCAAATCTGACACTTCTTATTGGAAAACTTTCATCTGAATATAATTTGTCAGAACCTTTCAAAGTATATGCCACTTTGACCGATTCATCATTCAAATTAGACTTCGAAAGTAAAAATTCTTTATCATAAACCCGTTTGTCCTTTTTATTTGTCGACTTTGACTCGGTTTTGGACTCCGGATCTGACTCCTCACTGTCATCTTTGTCTAACACCTGATCGACCACACTTTTTATCAACTTTGACTCATGATCAGTGTCTGATGACGTATACGTGATATCAATACTTTCTGGCAAGTTATCCGACGGCCCAGACTCCTATTGTAAATTGATTGCTTTATTGACGCTTTCAGAATTCGGATTTCGAGGCATAAATCCATATTCAACCGGGGGCGGACATCTATTATAGACCACACTTGATTTCTTACCAGAAGTTTTCACTTTTCCTTCATCTTCAGTCACAATTTTCTCTTCTTCAGACATCTTCACTTCTTCAAACGTTTTCAAGTTCTCCACCACTGGATAAATCCTGTCAACAACAAAAGACGAACATGAGTAACTATCTAACAACTTTTTAAGTTTCTCAGTCTCTATCTTCTGTGTTGCCAGCTCCAACTCTAAATCAGCACACTTTTTGATATGAAAGTTAGCATCATCAAGCTGTCTAAGATATGCTACTTTCAACGTGTTCATCGCCACTGCTTTTTCACCACTCAAATCAGTATATTTGTTAATCTCTCTGTTCATTGTATCATACGATTCTTTCAACTTGTGAATATTGTGCAACAACTCATTGTTTTGTTTGATTAACGAATCATAGTTTAAACACTTTTCAGAAACTTCAACTCGTTCTGCATCAATCTTCACTTCATATTCTGGAACTTCTTTGACACTTCTGCTCGGTTGTAAAAACTCATCTCTTCTTCTTTTCTCAGCTTTCGCTTCTTCCTTCAATCTCTCTTCCTCTTCTGCCTCTTCTCTGTTCCTTCTTCGTTTTTCTTCAGCAGCTTCCATGACTTTTCTGCACCTTTCTGCACATTTCAAATCATAAGCATTAGCAAAGAAAGCATGAGAAGTGTTTTTGGACATCTCTTTGGCCATAAGATTTTGATCTGGACAAAAATCATCCCAAGTAAAACCTTCTGCCAACTTCTCATCATCTTGTTCAGCCAAGCACACTTTGCTGTCTTTTGGAAGATACTTATCCCAGGTAAAATTATCATATTTTCCCTGACTAACAACACATGCTCTTTTATCAACCACATCTCTCCCATGAACGGTTTGTGCCTATTGTTGTGCTGGTGGTGTGATTTGATGATAGATGGCCTTCTTGTGATAGTCGTTGTTTCCGAAAGGGTTCTGGGCTCCAGTAGCTTCACGGTTTTTGCACTCCCTCTTGAAATGCCCTTTCTCCCTGCAACGAAAACACGTAACTTTAGATTTATCAAAACCCAAAGCTGAAACGTTTGCATCACGAAAATCATCACGGCCTGTAATTTGTTTAAACTTTTCAGCACGTCTCATCACACTCGCCATACACCATTTTATATCCATCAATTCCATTTCCTCAGCATCAATTTGATCGTAATCCTCTTTCGTGAGCATTGGATTTCCGATCTTTCCTGCAACAAAACAACTATAAGACTCTAAAATCTTCCCTAACAAAGACATTTGATTTTTTGCAATTTCTTCAGTGTAGTCTTGATCATTTTCAAGGCTTAACACAATGTTACACTGAAGTTTTCTACCATTCTTTGTTACAGAGATGTTAGGATCATAAGATGAAAATCTTGTGCTATTTGATCCTTGAGATGCCTTCTTCTCAGGAGAATCTTTAACACTGTAAGCAGTTTCGATCTTTGGAGAATACTTTGTAGAATCAGTAGCACCACTCTTGTAGTATAAACTGATATCCTGTTCTCCATCATAATTCTTCATCCTAGCGATCTTCCTCTGCTCCATCTCCTGAGCTTCCAGATGTTTGATAAAATCTCCCAGTGTCATTTTCTTATATTCTGCTTTGTTTGCTCGCAGCATCATCAGAAATGTTCCCCATGTTTCATATGGTAATGCATCTGCAAGTTTTTCAAATAATTCATCAGTATCTTTCTTAACACCAAGTTTCGTCATATTTCTAACTAAGTTACAATATCTATCAATAATTTGCTTGGTATTTTCATTTTTCAATCCACGAAACAAATCAAATTCCTTTTTCATGAGAGACATTTTATTTCTGAGCATATCATCACTTCCGGTAAACTTTGCTTCCAGCTCTGTCCAAATAGAATACGCAGTTCCATCATGTTGAAGCAGTATCAGAATATCTTCTTTTATAGCTTGCTGAAGAAGACTCACCATCAATTTCTCATCACGATATTTCTTTTTATCTGTAGTACTCATCTCTCTAAGTGTTAATGGAGTACCATTCACAACATCATTCTTTGTGGGTTTGACATATGGCTCTTCAGTGTGTTCCCACGCATCTAGATGATAAGCCTCGACCCAGTTTCCAAAACGTTCTGACCACACGTTATAATCATCAATATCCATAAGTTTAGGTGGCTTCTGAGACGTTCCAGTTTCATTTTCAATCAAAGCACTTTGTGTCACTGAAATCGGGCTAGCAAATGCGTTATAGAATTCGTTGTCCATCGTTTAAATGTCCAACGATCACAAAAATTCCAAAACTTATACAAACTGTTCAAAAGAGCGAACTTGTCACAAAAGCGAACCAACAAATGTTCCAAAAAGCGAACCACAAGTGTTGTATGAGCGAACCACAAATTTGACTTTTGGAGCGAACCAGACAAATGTCAAATGAGCGAACCAGAAAGTAGCACTCTTGAGCGAACCAGAAACTGTCACTGGAGCGGACCACACTTAAAACTTGCACAATGAGCGAATCAACCCTGTACTTTCGAGTGAACCTAACCCAAAGTAAATGTCCACAAGAGCGAACCAGATATATGTTTTGGAGCGAACCGGATTGCTGATGTCACTTTTTGAGCGGAACCGTATAAGCGAACCCCCTAAAAATCAACTTTCTAGGTCGATTTTAGTTCTGAAAACTTCAAGGGTTTGTTAATTCATGATTCCGAGTGCACTGTGTGATTTTGAGCTGGTTTTACCATAAAAAATTTTGAAAACGTGAAGAAAGTGTAGAAAATCAGAAGAAATGCAGCTAAAATGGCAAGAACTCCTCCTCCTGAGCTCTGATACCAATTGTAGGATCGTTTTCGGCCCTGTTTGAGTCGATCAGAGAAGTTTCTATCCAAATCAAGAGGCGGAAACTAATGATTTGGTGCTATTCAAGCTGTATTCACTTTAAACTTGCTGTATTATTGATATTGAACGCAATTACAAGGTTTGACAGCACTTCAGCAGCATGCCGGAACAAAATACACCATCAACTATTCTGTTTGAGTTCGCTCATATGGCCCTATTTATAGACAAGCCTGGTTCGCTTATACGTACATGTACGTATAAGCGGACCTACATCGTGACGTAAAAGCGGACCTAGCAGCATGTCCTAAAAGCGAACCTGAACAAGACATTGACATAAAAGCGGACCTAGAACAAGTATACATATGCGAACCTATTCAAATCACTATTTCTAGGTTTCCGTGTCATTTCCGATCTGTCTAACTCTAAGACTCGATGTAAGACGTAGTCAGCAGACATAAGTGCACCAACAGCATGGTTCAAGTTAAATATACTTTAAATCCCTTATGGAGCTTAAAAATGGGGTTCACGAGTATTAGATGTGCTGAAACATAACTATACGCGTACAGGGGCCAAACCTGTCAATCAATAAAACTTGGTGTATTCTGACCACTGCCTTACGGACCGTATACAAGACTCCTTACAGTCCGTCTACAGGTCCCCAGCTATGAAAAATTACTTGCAAGCCACACCAAGCTAGATAAAACCTCCAAACATTCTATGGGCTTGTTTCCTGTATTGCACACCTGTTAGGGACACTTGTAAACATCTGAGGAAGCCCTAAACACCTGTCAATCATCTATAATCTACCCAAAAACTATATATAGGATGTAAGTTCATCTATTTCCTTTGCTCATATAATTCATTCCTTCTTATCTCTCAAACCTGGAGCCTCCTAATCTGAATAGGGACTTATTCTTAGTAGAAAAGATAGCTAGTAGCCTTTGTAAGTGTCTTAGCCCTCTCATTAATTCAGTTTCATAATTTAAAAACCGAAAAGTCAAGTTATCGCAAATTAACTTTGACTTTCGGTTTAAACTTAAAAGGTCCAGCCACTGTTCGATATGAATGTGGTTATATGACCATAGTTAGGTAGGTGATTAACCCTTAAAAGGGCACCTCCTAATTCCTTCGTTTGCTTAGTTAATTGTCGGGTCAAACCATTTAGTTAAAAAGTCAAACTTGGTAGAATTCTAAATAATAATTAAAACCAATGATGCAGAGGTTGTAAATTATATTTTAACACTCTAATAACTTGGTAATTATAATTAGAACATGTCTAAGTATGTTCAAGCCGACAATTCTGAGTTTAGGGTCGGTTCGCAACCGAAAGTCGCAAAAGCTTGACTTTTGCTTTGACTTTCAGTTCTGACCCGATTAAGCTTGCTTCTTCCATGTTATAAGCTTCCATTAGGACCGTATTATGTTGTAGTATAACCCTCTGAGGTTATATTACCTGGTCGTTTATGTTTTGAATTATATGCCCACGTCCGTTATTATGCTTATAAATGTCCATTTCGCCCTTTTGACATATAAATGAGAATTTTGAAAATATGAGAGGACAAAAACCTTTTTTACTGATATATAAGTATGTCCCGAAAATTTCACACCAGTTCTTGGTCTCAAACGAGAGTTATGCTCGATATCGTAAATAGAAGCTTTTTATTAATTTAATTGTGATATCTTGCATAAAGCATGTTTAAACTTGGATTTTGACCCAAAACTCATAACCTACTATTAAGATATTATTTTTAGGGATTTTTGGAATTTTTGATTAGATTATAATCTGATCGTATCATGGAGTTCTTGTGTAAATCGGTAAATGACGATAATACCCTTTTCATGCATAAAATGAGATTAACAAATGATTTGAGTGCCAAACCTTTTCCTACTGATTTCATACATTAAATAAATTATATTAAGCATTCAAAACTGATCAAAATCTCAGATTTCCATAAAACCCTTTAATTATCGTCAATTAGCGATTTTACGCTAATTAGGTGCATAGTATGGTTTTTAAACCATATTTAACATCTAAGACTCGTTACCTACGGATTTTATAATTAAATTTTAATATTATTACAGTAAGTATAAGTCATGGACTCAGACTTCCAAAAATGTCCTTAAAAGCGTATGTGAAATGACCAAAATGCCCTTTCGGGGCATAGTTTGGCCATAAATGTTAAACCTCACATATGTATGATATCTTACTGATGTAATGTGATAAAATAAATGCTTTTACTGAATGTTTTAGACCAGAACCTCAGTTTGCTTTAAAATCTCTTTTATAAAGGGTAAAATAACCAAAATGCCCCTATGGGACTTAATTTGGTTTTAAATACTTTTTGGGCATATATGTTAACATCCTACTGATGTATTAACATATTCTAAGCATAATAACATATGGGGCTTGTATATGATTCATTTGGTTACCCGTTACGCATTTACGCGTTAGGATCGGTTTACGTAACTAGTTTACGTAAGTTTGCCGAAACGGGTTTAACCTTACCGTTTTTATCTCAAAATCCAGAATGTGTTTAGTTTACCCATATTATACAAGTATTCGTACTTTTTGGGTCTAAATAACATTTTATTCTGGTCATCGCTTAATCTAGCGTAACGTACCGTTTTAAATACTTTAAGCTAGCCGGTCTAAGTCTACGACTTAAATAGGACCGTTAGCATTCTAAATGGGTTATATATTACCATCACTCCAGACTAGAGCCACCCGGTAAAAACTACCTGCATTTAGATAGATTGGATACGACTGAGTTATTATGATGTGAATCAAGTATTAGCTCAGGTAAATACTTTGAACTTATTTTCCCTTATACGGGCTTGGGATATGGTATTATAATAATACCACTTGGTCGGGTATGAAATCATTAATCGGATTTTGATTAATAAATTTACATAACCCGTTTTAATCTGTCTTGTTTAATAACATAAACATTGGGGGTTAATACGACCGTGTCCTGGATATCCTCGGCTCATTTCATTTGAAAATGGTCACGACCTATGCACGGGGTGTAGGCATACACCTGACAGATGCAAATGCTAAAATATAAACCCACATGTTGGGGATAACTCCTTTGTGGGTCCTATAAGTGGTGAGTCGGTTAATCATGACCGGCTTCCTACCGGCCCCAATTGCAAGACAAACATGTAAATCTGTATACAAGATTTTATTAAAGATTGTCCCAAGTTATAAAAGGTTTGTGCTTTGTGCACTTAAATCAATTTTCATAAACTCTTTTCAAAAGAGTCAGTTAATTGTATTTACCAGTGAAAACTGACGTATTTTCCAAAGACTAAGTGGCAGGTACTACCCGTAATAGGCTGGGGGATTGCTTGGTGTCGAAATAGAGGATCTTGTAAATCCTCAAAGATGCCTTAAAGTCTGCTAAGCTTCATTTTATACATTCTGTAATGATCCACCTGTGGATTTGATATTACAGGCTCGTCTATAATAAATACTTTGATATTTTCAAACATTTGAGTTTGTAATAATATTTTATATTCCAAGACTTCCGCTGTGCTATTCTGTGTATGTTTGACCATGATGATATCAACTACGTCACGATACTCCCCACCGGGCCCACCGGTAATATGTGGAAATATCGGGGTGTGACAGAAACCTTACCGACAACCAAACTGAATTTTCAAATAAACGTTTTGGTTTAGAGGATATTTGATGTTTGGGTTTTTTGGCGTTTTTAAGACGAATGGTATATATTAAATATGGCGTTTGGCTTTTTATGTGTTTTTATTGGAAGGTCTGAGATGTTGTATATATAGGGTGTTTTTTGACGGTTTTTTTTAGGCGGGATTTTATTATAATTAATTTTGGCGTTTTAAATCTAGTGGCGTTTTTTAGATTATGATGGTGTGTGCTATTTTAGGTTAAGGTGGTAATTTTAATGGCGTTTTATTTCATGAGATCGTGTTTTGTGTAGAGAAGTCAAAAGACGTTTTTACCCTTAATGAAGCGTGCCACAGCAATAAAAGTTATGTTATTTACGAAAATGCCACCGCGTCATGTAGTCCATAGATTGTTTTAGTCTGACAATCCATAACCGTCTCTCCGTTCTCATACTTTTCCTTGTTTTCTCTAAATCCTGACCCGATATATATACTAAACCGACAAGTAAAATATACTAAAAACTTGGTAAGTATATATATATATATATATACACACACATATCCGTACTTGGATACATGGGTTTATAACACAAGGAAAGATATATGTATATATAAACACACTTATATTATATCCTCAAACTTATATTCAGACGATTGGACAATTCGGACAATGGACAACTACATATACATATATATATATAGAGAGAGAAACGGGATCAGGAGAAAACACTCAAAAGTGTGAGAACGGTGAGAACACATCCTGGCCCAACACGTGTCTCGCGGCATAGAGAAGGGCGGAGGGGCCTTTTTGTCTTTTCATTCTTCTTTTATTTTCCCAACGCGGTATAATATTTTATGGCGTCTAAGTTTTTTTTGGCGTTAATTGTATTTTTAAACTTTTTGGCATTGAATTAATTGTTTTTGTGTCACATATATAATTTTTTGGCGTTATAGCGTTTTCTGGTTAATTTTTTGGCGTTTTTGGCGTTTTGTATAATAATTCACTACGGTCATTAAAATTTGCATAAGATTACAGAAGACCATTTTTTGGCGTTTAGTGAATTTTTTGGTGTTTAATACCCTTTTTACAAGGTGATTTTCCAGCAGCTGTCCTCCCAGTTTTCATACTACTAGCGTTTTGGTGTTTGTGGTTTTTGGCGTTTTATATAATAATGTATTTTATTTATAGAGAATTAGATAACAAAACAACATATAACTTGATATCAAAACAATATAAAATGAAAACAAAAATAATTCAAAATGGTAATCTAATTTTTCTTCCGAATCTTCAATGTCATCAGCCTCTTCCTTCTTGAATTTGTTTTTGGCTTTTGGAACCTTTTTTTGAATACTTTAGCTAGATGCCAACTTTCCTTCATAAACCCCGTTTTTTAGAAGAAGCTGCTTAGTGGCAACCTGTTTTTTGGTGTGATATTCTTGTTTGGTGGCATGTCATTAAAGATCAACTCTTGCTTGATGCTACTTGTAATAACAGAGTCCAAAATAGCATTTTACCCTTGTGTTGATCCCTTTATTCCATTCAAATAACCATCAAGAACAAAGCTCACATGATGGCATATCACTGTAATTAGTCTCTTTTTCTTGAATATTTGTCCATCTCATTCAGCAAAATATTATTGAGTTAACCCCCTCATAAAAAGGATCCATTTAAGTGAAAGCTTTGCCATCTGTGGCGTTTTAAAGGGAGTGGTTTCTAGAGTATATGGCATTTTTGTATTTTTCTGGGTGTGATTAATTTCATTGTGTATAGACCCTTCTCTTATAGGAGTTTTTTAGCGCGTAGTTTAGGCGGGACTTTTTATTGTAATAAATGATAGTAATAAAGTAACTGTCTTTTCAGTTACTGTTTTTTGTATTTACTGTGTTGATCAGCTTTTATCAGTTTTATAGGTTATAGACATCCCATCTTCTAAGTTTGGCGTTTTTTTAAATGGCCTTATGCAGACCAACATGTCAAAATACAATAACGGAGTAAATAAAATATTAAGAAGGAAAATATTTTTTGTTTGGCGTTTTGTTAGGGTTAACCTGTAACACCCCATGTTCTGAAGCCAAAGTCAAAGTCAAGATTGAAGTCAGAGGGAGAAAAGATTGCTAATTGCGATCTGTCTCTCCTTGCTCAATCCCTGTTTTGACTTCTTTGATTTATAATTAGTCTAATTTATCGTTTACGTTGGTTGTATTATGTGGAGTATCTATTAATAATCGAAGTTTATTCGCTATTTATCGATTTATCGCTATGATTAATCGCTTTATCGCTTATCGCAGTCGCGCTCGCAACTCGAAATACGCATTATTGGTTACTGTTATATGTGTGTGTGCCATATGTGTTACTTGTGCATGTTGATTTATGTTATGTGTGGTAATCAATCGAAACGCAATCGAAGCACAATCGAAATCGAACTATGATAATTAGTGAAGAAGAGATAGTGCAAGATATGAATAGTTGGGATTAAAAGTAATTTGAATAGGAAACTCTATCGCATTCGCATCGCTCGCAATCGCAATCGAAATATCGAAACTCGTCGCACCGAACACTCGAACCAGATGCCAGCCGAGCGGATTGCCATCTGACCGGGCTGCCATCCGGTCGAGGTGTCGTCCGACAGGGCTGTCACCTGGGCGAGGTGCCATCCGACCGACCAACCCTTTCCACTTTGGGAATCCTATAAACACCCCATGTCACTTTCATTGTTACCACTTTTGGCAACTGACGTCCGACCAGCTCGTGTTCCCCACCTTTTCTCCGATTTCTTTCAATTCCGGTAAGATCTCTCCCTAAATCTTGTACTTCCTTAATCTACACGCACTCCTACACCTTTCTATCTTTTGAATCTTAACTTTCAACCGTGAAATCACCAAGATTTGAGGTGTTCTAGGATGACGTCATCATGTGTTCTTGATGAACTTTATGTTTTGGCCTCAATCCACCAAAAACAACTTAGATCTAATCGATTTCCACACAAATAAACAAAGATCTTGCATAGATCTAGACACATTCATGGTGAAAAGGATTGAAGGATGGTTTCTAACTTTCTTTCAACTCTTTTACATTCAATGCACTCAAAACCGATAGAATCAGACCTTGATCTTGTCTTCTACTCATTCTTAGTGTTGTGCTAGTTTGAGATCCGGATTCTACTCATGAGGCCACCGATTTTGGGTTAACCAAGAACAACCGTCTTGAACCGGTTAACCGGTTGAACTAGGGTGATTCCTGTCTGATCGGATCACTTGGTCAAGATGGAGTTCTGTTGATTGACACGTTATTAAAACGTCTCGATAAAACGACAAACAATCTAAACGGCTAAGTGAAAGATGAACGGAACGACCAGGACAGAGTGCTGTCCGACCGGACTACTGTCCGAACGGATAGCCATCCGAGCGACCGGCCATCCGAACGACTTACACCTTGGGTCCCACACTTAACCAATTTTATCAAGATCTGGAGTCTGGGTGTTGAACGAATTGCTGTCCGATCGGACTGCCATCCGACCGAACTACCATTCGGATCATGAGATACTTGGACTTTAACACTTAAACGATTTTCAATCATGTTCAATGCGCTAAGGATGCCACCATACCGGACTGCTGTCCGATCGAGTGACAACCTGCTGTGAACTTGTTCTCACTGAAGTGTCAACCTATCGGATTGACGTCCGACCGGACGGCCGTCCGATCGACCGACCTGAAAGGTAGAGATACTTCAATGTTTTCTAAATGCTACAACAAAAACTTCAAAAGTCAAGCCATCATACACAAACACATCCTTCTCAAAGTAAGAAACAATCCACTCGAACAGTCGTCCGACCGGAATACCGTCCGACCGGATTGCCATCTGCACGACCGGCTGTCCGATCGGATTGCCATCCGATCGAACTGCTGTCTGACTCACTTGTACTCTGCATCGTTTTACGCGTCTTTTATCGTTATGCTATCGTTCTGATCAGGCTAACCCTACTCTCTAGCGCTCCCTTCAATCCATCAACCGCTGTGAGTATACTCGATCCCTTTTTTGCTTTCGCACTTTTGGGTGTTACATACGTTACTTATACTAAATCACAATCAATCACACTACGCAATACTTTAATCGCTAACCGCTACCGCATGTTATACGTGACTTAATGAATGCTTGTTTGTTATGTTTACACATGGAATGCTGTCTACCTGCCTTAGCAACGATAGTACTATTAGTTTGGACTCAGCACCCGTTCACTCGGGGGTTGTTAAGGACAATTATTTGCATGGATTATAGTGGTGATCATGTATTACGAACTGCCTTGGGCAGTCAACCCGCAGTCATTGGTATCGATAGGTTCATGTCGATAACTAACATGCTTCGTTTTACTCAGTGTACGTGCTGGTTATGCGTAAACTATTTCGAACTCTATATGCTATTATCAAACTTGTATACTCGCCTTTACATTATGTGTATTGACTTTTATTTTAACGTATGTGACAGGTGCTTAAGGTGTCTATTTGCTTGGAAATCAAGGCTAGGAAAGAGTCTTAGTAACCAACAAACAGTTGTCTGTACTAATGAAACCTGAGTTGTCGAAACAGAACAATTTGCCTAGATTTTGTCTGTAATAATTTGTTTGCCTTTTGAGACATGGTATGTTACATGTTATTTTAAATTAATTGGTAATGATAATTGTTATGGAAACTTCTGGACAATTTGTTTCGCTCAGTGCCACGCCTCGATGTTTCCGCCATCGGTTGGGGTGTGACATAACCATTTTTTAGTATTATTTTGGCGTTTTGCTAATAACGATAGAAATATATCATTTAATTATCTTAAAAAAAAGAAGATTACATAGATGAAAAAAAAAGAGGAAAAAAAATGAAAATCCTTCCTCAGAAGGTACTTATCTGAATAGTATCCATCACTTGTGTCATCTTCTTCCTCCTCGGAGTCTTCATCTTGATCTTCATCCGTGTCATCATATTCACCTTCATCAGCTTCTTGTTCCTGAAGATTTTGAAGCCTCCACCTGAACATGTCTTGCATTAACTCCAATTTTGTGTCTATTTCTGTGTTGGTACAAGTGGCGTTATGCAATTCTTCCATGAAACCCAGTCGCTGCTTTGTCATGATGTTCTCTAGCCAGTAGACTTCCTGTTCTCCGGTGTCGTATGTAACCGTCACCATGTCTGTTTCATCATCAAAACGCCATGATGTCATGACAGGGTCTGGCTTCACATTTCTTTTGATTGGTCCAAAGTTGTTGGTTAATGCTTTCATAAGCATATGCGTTTCATGGCATTCGTTGTCTAGAGCGATGCCAATGGATAAGATTTGCCTCTGTATCTCTTCTTCCATTTTTAGAATTGCCTCGACCGTCTTAACATACACCTTCCTTCTGTTGTCAAAATGGAGGACGTATCGCCTGATTCCCAAAGTGTATCTCCACGAAACGATTGTTTCCATTTTTGGCGTTTTGTTTAAGTTGGCCTTTTTGGTTAAAGATGTTTTTTTTGCAGAAAATGGATAGATTGAAGTGATTATGGAAGCTATGTTTTTACGTTTGTTTATATAATGATGTTTTTGGCGCGTAATTTAGGAGGGAATTTCTTCTAATAAATGTTAATAACTGAAATTCAGTTATTTGTGTTGTTTTATTTTCCTGTAATGTTTAACGCGTTTTATTTTTAATTTTTGGCGTTTTGTTTTTAATGGCATTTTATTTTTTGTATGGCGTTTTATCATTTGATGGCATTTTAAATATGAGCGGTAAAAGACCCTTTTACCCTTAATGAAGCGTGTCCCACATAATAATATTGATGTTATTTACGAAAATGCCATTGCGCAATCAAGTCCATGGATTGTTTTGATGGGACGATCCATAAGCGTTCTCACACTTTTCACCATTTTCTCTAAATCCTGACCCTATATATATATATATATATATGGGAAGGTTCATTTGAGAAGAAATTTAATGTGAGAAGAAAAAGAAGAAAGGGCATATTAGTAAAATACTATTTCATTTATAACTCATATCATTAGTTTTTCTCACTTTAATTAATTAGTCAACTAATCATTAATTATCCTACATATAATCTACAAAACTACACATATCAAAATTTTCCTACATATAAGCTATACATTATAGAATTTTATCCTACACAGTCGAAATTTATATCCTACACACCTCGAAATATATCCTACACAACTCGTAATTTATCCTACACAACTAGTAATTTATTCTACACCTTAAATTAAGTTGTTTTTTTAATTTGGAAAAAGTATATATTTTGAAAAAGAGTTACAAATTTAATTTAGTTAGTTATTAAAGGGGAAGAATACAAATTAATGATTTATGTAAGTTTACCAATATACCCTTATATTAAAATTAAATGCAAATATTAAATGAAGTAAAATGAATCATTTTTATTGGTTGAAACTTCTTCTTTTTTCTTCTTATAAAAAAATTCTTCTCATTTGAACCCTCCACTATATATATATATATATATATATATATATATATATATATATATATATATATATATATATATATATATATATATATAGGGAGCCGCTAGAATGAAAACCGCCCCGAGTTGTAAGAACCGCGAGAACTACACCCCACGGGTGGGCGTTCACCATGATTTTTTTACAACTAGATGTGTGTATTATAAACACAGCCGTAAAAAAAAAAAATTTTAAACGCCACGGCCGAGGGGTTAGTTTTTTACACCACGAGTTTGGTGAAAAAATAGAAAAAAAATTAAAAACACCAAACTTGTGGTGTAAAAAACTACCCCCTCGGCCGCGGCGTTTAAAATTTTTTTTTTTACGGCTTTTTTTATAATACACACATCTAGTTGTAAAAAAAATCATGGTGAACGCGCACCCGTGGGGTGTAGTTCTCGCGGTTCTTACAACTCGAGGTGGTTCTCATTCTAGCAGCCCCCTATATATATAGAAACGAGATCAGGGGAAAACGCTCAAAAGTGTGAGAATGGTGAGAACGCATCCTGGCCTAACATGTGTCACGCGGCATAGAGAAGGGCGGAGGGGCTTTTTTGTCCTTTCATCTTCTGCTTTTCCAGTTCCGCTTTTCCGAATGTTGTTTTAATTTTTGAGGTTTAAGATTTTTGGCGTTAACCAAATTCAATAATTAATGGCGTTTAATGGTTTCATCGTATTAACATTTTGGCGTTTATGGCGTTTATTCAAATCGTATAACATTGGAACCCAGGGTGGTCAGGAAATCTATCTGAATGGCGTTTTTCAAGGCGTTTTAAAAAGATGGCCCGTTGTTCTATTATTTTTTATAAACATTTTGGCGTTTGTGGTATCTTAGCGTTTTACAAATGTTATATTATATTTCAACCACATTAAAAAAAATACAAGCGAAGAAAATAAATTAAAAAATCTAATCGTTTCTCTCTTCACAATTTTCACTGTCATCAGTCTTTCTGTTCTTTAATAGTACAAGAACTGTCACAAAAAATATGGCGTTTTATGTAAAACCTAACAAACCCATCGGTTTGGTTATTTTGCCTGCTCGTCTGTTGAAGTGGCTTTTTTGTGGATGTTTGGGGACATAGATCTATGACGTGTGGGTGTGTTTTTTCGCTTTTTCTTCATGTTGATCTTCATCTTTATAATCATCCCACTCTTCAGTGTCATTGATCTCTTCTCCTCATCCAAGCCTTCTTCAAGAACAAAAAATACAAAATGCCATATGACTGGCATCAGTATATTTTTCTTGAATTTTTGTCCATCTCATGCAGCAAAATCTTTTGGAGTTACTCGCCTCCGCTAACAATTCATTCAGTGAAACTTCACAAATAGCAATTCTGAATATCCAAGAAAGCATATTAGCCATCTTTGATTTCTTTTTTTTTTTTTTGCGTTTTACAGTGAGTGGTATTTAGTAGTATTGGCGTTTGTTTTTTTGGTTTGATCAAATGGAAGTTCCTGAGACGTATCATTTTATAGGATCTCTTTTTGGCGCCTAAGTTAGGTGGTGCGTTATTATAATAAAGTATTAGTCTTTTCAGTTACTATTTGTAATTATTGTTTTTTAGAAGTGATGTGCGTTAGGTGTAATATATTTTAGGTGTATATTTTAAGCCATTTTTTTACACTTTTTAGCCAAGTTTTAAATTTATAAACACGATATTCACTAACACTAAACACACATATGGGCAAGTGCACCCATCGTGGACGTAGTATAGTGTTGGTAAGATACCGAGGTCGTCCAAGGACACAAGAGCTTTTAGTACCGGTTTATCCTCAACGTCTAATCAAATCAAAATGTTAGAAAAAGGTTTTTAAACTAGAAAAATAAAACTAACTAAAATGCTGAAAATAAAAATAAAAGTAAAAACAGATAGACAAGATGAATCACTTGGACCCGACTCGTGTGTAGTGTAACCTTTGATTAATTTCGCACTTTTGCACTTGTTTAAGAGATTATCTTAGTTATTGTGGTAGGCCCCTCTTTTGAAGGTGACGTTACCCTTAGCTAAGTAGTCTAAGTCAGCAGGGATACAGTCCTAAGTAGCCGGGTTAAAGTTTTAATAGTAGTTTAACTTATGACGGGATCAAAGAGTTTGGACCCCCGCCATCCAATACCGGTGGGTATTGAATGAGGTCCTACTAAATTTGACCCAGGTCCTTTGTAGGATCTATACACTGAACAATGGCAAGACTCTTACCAAACCGTTCCCTTAACCCCCGACCAGGTAGCCAACATATCTCCATATAGACCGTGGAGATATGAATGGTGAAAATCTTTTATTTTATATAGACAGTAAAATAATGCCAAGACACCACGGACAAACGATAAGGAAGAATCACCTTCAACATAAGAAACTAGTAATTAAAGTCATTAATACATAACCAATTAAAAAGTGCAAAAGATTAAAAATAAAAAGTGTTACACTAAACACTTGTCTTCACCAAGTGATGTAAGAGACTTAGGCAAACATGGCCTTTGATTGTCAAGAACTCTTACGATCAATCTTGGATCCCGAGACGACTCACACACTCTATGATGGACAATGGATGATAGTGGTGGATGATGGTGTGGGTGGTGGGTGAAGTGTGAGAGAGGTGGTGTGCCAAGGGATGAGTTGCAAGAGCTCTAAGCACTTCTATTTATAGGCTGAACAGAAGCTCGGGCACGGCCCCGTGTCCGTCCTCCTCTCTTTCTTCATTAAATGCAGTTTGTCTGCATTAGTTGACCATGCCCCCGTGTGCAGAAGCATATCTGTACTATTGAGATTTGCCTGGATTCCGCGAATCTTATAGTTGACCACGGCCCCGTGTCCGCTGAGCACGACCCCGTGGTGGGCGATGGAAGCTTCTACAACTTTGTCTTTTCTGCTGACACTTGGGCACGCCCCCGTGCTCACTGATCACGGGGCGTGTTCAGTCTCCTGTCTTCTTGTTTTGCTTGGGAAGATGCTGTCGAGAGGTCGGGCATGCCACGTTTGCTCCTTTTCTTGTATTTATGTTAGATTTAGCTGCCTTTTTGCTTCTTTTGTTCATTTGAGCTCATTTAATCCTGAAAATACAAAAGGAAGACAAAAGCACACTTTTTCCAACATTAGTACTAAAAAAAGGTTAGTTTTATGCCACAATTGATGTAATTTATATGTTGCATTTTGTGCACATCAAGAAGCTTTATCTCTGAAGTCTGTAACACGTCCCATCTTTCAAGTTTGGCGTTTTAGATTCTAATTTAATAAATTTTCCATATCTTCAGTATTACTGATTTGTAGTTACTGTTTCTAGTTACATTTTTCAAGTTTGTTTTTTTATTTATTTTATTATTTTATTATTTATTTTTTGTTTTTTATAATACTTGTCCAAAGTAAATTTATGATGGTTTGATAAACGCCAAAGGCGTAAGACATTTGGCTTTTTGGCGTTTTTATTAGATATGGCGTTGTTTCTATATAACAATCAACTGAAAAAGAAAATAAAACAAAATAAATATTGATCTTCTAAATCTTCACTGTCACCAGCCTCTTTCTTCTTTTGAAGCATCTTCACTGGCTGTTTCGACTTTCGTATGATTTTTTTTGTTTTTTGAAGTAGTTCTTTTGTCGCCTTTTGGAAACCCAAAGTCTGAAATCAGCCTCTTTTTCTATACTTTTTGTCCATCTCATGCAGCAAAATGTTATTGAGTTTACACCCTTTCAACCAAAATGTTATCTTTTTGGCGTTTTACCGAGAAAAGGAACGCCACAAAATAAACCATCTTAAGACTATAAACTTGATCATGCTAAAATCAATAAAGTGTTGATGTATGGTGATGGATAACATTGTTAATCCTCAGTTAAGAAAGATAACTGACAATGTTGTACACCCCATACAGCTACACTTTATTGACAACAATAGATTTGATATTTGGGTTTTCTAGCGTTTTATCAGACGAATGGTATATATTAAATATGGCGTTTGAGGTTTTTGTGTGTGTTTTTAATTGAAGGTCTGAGTTGTTGTATATATAGGATTTTTTGGCTGTTTTTTTTAGGCGGAATTTTACTATAATTAAGTTTGACGTTTTATATCTAATGGCGTTTTACTTAGAATGGTGTGTGGTTTTTGTTTGGCATTTTATTTTCATGAGATGGCGTTTTGTTTGGAGTAGTCAAAAGACGTTTTTACCCTTAATGAAGCGCGTTCACGTAATAAAATTGACGTTATTTACGAAAATGCCACCGCGCCAATCTAGTCCATAGATTGTTTTGATCGGACGATCCATAAGCGTTCTCACCTTTCTTACACTTTCCACCGTTTTCTCTAAATCCTGACCCTATATATATATATATATATAGGGTAAGGTTCATTTGAGAACCACCCTTATTGCGAGAACGGCGAGAACCAATGTGAACACAAAATAAAATCTAAAAAAAAGATCAAAAAAGCACTCAATTTTTTTAATATTTTTTTAACAAAAATCTCTATATTTAGTTACCCAAAAAAACGTTTTTTTAGTAACAGTTATACATGCACATGTGCATATGTATCATTACTTCGAAAAATTCCGTAATACGTTATCAGTAATGGACAATTGCACTTTAATCTATAATACCATCCGTAATACACTACTTTTTACATTACCAATATTCAAAATGCACATGTGCATCATTAGGTATAACCATGATATAACATGTTTTGGTACAACAAGTTTGTGATTTTGAATGGAGAAGTAGGCCCATATACATGTTTTTTGGTTAGTTAGATCTAGTGGTTGATGGTTTGGCTATAGTTGTTACTTTTATGATGTAATATGATGATTGGATGGTATAAATGGTGTTGATATACATGTAACAAAGTGAAAATATTGGTAATGGTGTTGTATTATGGATGGTAGGAGGTAATGATATTGTATTATGGATGGTAGGAGGTAATGGTAGTGTATTATGGATGGTATGATAGTTGAAAGGGAAAGTGTATTCAAAGTAGTGTACCAAAACACCTTATTTCATGTTGATACATATAGATGCACATGTGCATTTCAAATATTGGTAATGTAAAAAGTAGTGTATTACATATGGTAGTGTAAATGAAAGAGGAATTGTCTAATATTTGTTATGAATTACAGAATTTGTCAAAGACATGACAAAAATGCACATGTGCATGTTTGTGTATTATGGATGGAATGATAGATGAAAGAGAAAGTAGTGTACCAACACACCTTATTTCATGTTGATCAAATGTTTTAAGTTAAGTGAGGTAGTGTTTTTAGTTATTTTCTAAAACAATATAAGGATAGGGCTCAGGATATAGAGCTGTATTTATGATCAAACAATGAACAAAAAAAGTAAAGGGTGACACAGGATATACAAGGAAAGCCCTTGATCAATCTAGATCGCCGGCACAAAACCTCGGGAGTTGACAATCACAACTGCCTTGTTCTTCTATTACTTCAAATATCAGGATACAGTGCAGGATATGATGCGGATCAGCTAAGTGTTACAACGAGATCTGAGTACAAGTGTTGGTGTGTAGTGATTGCTAGTAGCTAGAGAGCAAAGTGTGTGAGAGTGAGTGAGTGCCTTAACTTGATCCGATCATACTATTTATAGTTAAACGAAAACAACTAACTATCCTAATAGACCGGGATGCTTCGAATATTCCCCAAGTGAACGTTGCAGTCCTGGTCTTTCGGGTTCAACGTCTTTAATTTAACTGATTTGCCCGAGTCTTGGGGGGAAGAAGTCTTCTTGAACGTTGGAGACTTACACCTCCTAATCTGCACGTGATTAATTCTGTTAATACCATGATATCACATCAGGAAGTTACCAATATCCTGACCCGGTATCCTGATCACAAATAAATAATCAAAAGCAGAATATTAATCAGGATATATGTTTTGAAAATGGCTCATAACAATTGTCCCCAAATATATCTGTTGGTATACCAATCCAACGGATATATTTTAAAACTTTATCACCTGGATCGAGGCAATCAATACGGTGAGACTTTTGAAATGACAATGTGCAACTTCCAAGGCGTTATTTACTCTTTATCCCTATCATTTAACCTATAATTAGCCGAAATACTTTTCATTATGATCATTACTCCTTAAGCGAATCACAGGTATTTCTCTCTTCTTCTCTGTTTTTCTTTTCTTTGGATTTCTTGTTTCTTGGTCAATACCCTTTATGGCATCTCGAACAGGATCCCGGTCGAACGATCCAGTCGCAACCCTCACGAGTCAAAACCTCATACAAGAACCACAAAATGAGATTTGCTTGTTCAACAATGCTGATATCACCGCTTTGAAGGATTCCGGCGCCTTTCCTACCGGAGTGGTCATTCGTCCTTTTGATCGGGAAGTCCGATCAGATGCTCGTCAAACGAATGGGTCTGCTTCCTTGCCTATCCCTTTTCTTTGGGACTCCGGTATCCATTTCCACCCTTTATCTCTCGTTTCTTTGAGCTTACCTGCCTCAGTTATGCCTAGACCATGCCCATGGTATGGCGAGTTTTACTAGTGTTAAACCAAATCAAACTTGTCATTGCCCTGACCTATGCATTGAAGACCTTCCCATAGCATACCGACTGAGATCCCACGGTAACAGCCGCTTCCTTCTGTTCTCCACTTCCAAGGATCCCTTAGTCCTTAAGGCCACCAAAAATGAAGATCAGTGGCAACGAAAGTTCTTTTTTTGTAAAAAGAGACTCTATTGACAAGGGTTTCGATCTGCCAGTTAGATGGTTAACCAAGGGTAGGATTTAGGGTTTTAGGAACATCCCCAAATGTATCCTTGAAGTATATCTTAGACTGATATCCTGATATTTTGTGCAGTGAATTTCAGAGATCTAGCATCCCCAAGCGCGAAATCAGAGCCCAGGATCAAAGAGATCTACCGACTTCCTGCAAGTGAAAGAACCTTTTCCCAGTCTCTTACGAACTCAAGTCAAAAATCAAGCTCAGAGATGTCTGGTAAGCACACGATTATAGTGAATATAAAGTATAAGTGTTACAAACTAAATATTTCTTCCCTTGTTCAGTGCCGGTCATTAACCTCGAAGGCTTCCAGCTCGACGAATTGGACAGTTACTCTAGCCTCGCACCTGCCAAGCAAGAATCCAATCCGAAGTCGTCTGTCACACCGAAGCCTACTAGTTCAAAGACTTCTTTTGCTCCTAAAGCTCTTCCGTCATCCAGGACTCGGGCATCTAGCTCCCGGAAGAGAAAGGAAGTTGAGCCTCCCGCTACACCCCATGTATTCCCGTTTGAGAACCACAGGTTTACGGAATCCAGCAAATTCATGACCGGCTTCCTCAACCAGGTTAGTATCCTGACCCATATCCTGCAACATATGCTGGTTAGTAAAGTCAATTAAAGTCAATACCTGATTTCTTTGCAGGGTCTCGAACGCCTGGTATTCCTTTATGAAGACGCATGTGGCCTGAACACCATGTTAGAGAGCAAGCTGAAGAAGGACGAAGTCACTATTGCCGATCAAGCAGCCCTTGCCACCACCAAATCAGAGGATTATGAGGCTAAATACAAGGCAATGGTCCAAGAGCACCAGGCTGCCATTCAGAAGGTTACTCACGAGGCTCAAGCCAAGTCCGATGCAGCCCAAGTTCAACATGAGCAGGACATGGCTTCATACCGGGAAAGCCTTAAGAATTCTGTTATCATCTCCCTTCTCCAGGCCAGATTGAAAATGGCTTACGAAGCCTGGGAGATGAAATTGAAGGATCTTGGTGGTAACCCTGTGGAGCCCCCTTCAAAGCCTGCTGCAGAGGATCCCAGTAAGGTGACCGAGAAGGTAGATGATGCTGGTGCTTCGAAGGATGCTGGTGGCGATGCTGGAGGTGATGCTGGAGCAAATGCTGGGGAGGATGCTACCGACGAGGTTACGATAGAAGGAGGAGCTGCCCCTTAGAGGCAGCGAAGTGGGCGATGATGGATATACGTGCCAAGGCTGGAGCCCACTTTTTTAAATTCCATGGTTGTGATCTGTATAAAAAATTTACTTTTTCTGCCAATGAACAATTTACATTTCCTGCAATAGAAAATACGATGACCAAAGGTGGATGGGTCCTGTGTTTCAGGATGAAGCCCTTGGTCATCAGTTAGTATAAGTTGTTTTGGATGATGCAACGGTTGGAGGCGGATAGGTCTCGTTTTGAGATGAAACCTTCAACCGTTGCGTAAATATGGTAAAAAACTAATCGTGCTTTAGGCGGATGGGCCTCCGTTTGAGGTGAAACCAAAAGCACAACTTTTGACTTGTTAATAATATAACCACCTTTTGACTTATTTGTTGTCGCCTTTTAATTTTTTGTCATGCATTACTTAGTTTAGATTTTATCTTTGCAAAATTTGTGCAATTATTTTTTTGAAAATATCCCGATCAATATACTCAGTGGTATCGTACGAAGACTTTTGTCAAATAGAACTTCTCAAAATCCAAACAATTCAGACAAAGTCTCTAAAGAATAAAAGATAGTTTATTTTTCGAAATCCATTTTGATACACTTGTTTGACCAGAGTACTTATTTTCAACCCAAGTATTATTCCCCAATCAAATATCCTGAAACGTATCCCGAAAACACATTTTGAGAACATATCCTAAAGATATATTCTTATTAGGATACTTGAGCCTTAAACACAGTTTCAAAAATTAGATAACTTATGTAAGGTTCACAAAGGAAAGATCATACCGGGAATAGAGTGCAACCCTAGTATCGAACTTCAATCCTTTCGCAACTTCTTCAACTAAGATGTCCCTAGTCCGAAATACTTAGTACATTAGGTTTGAGTTTGATTCTTCGAGCCTTACACAATCGTCTTGGGAGGAATGTCCCTTGTGCATAAAGCCTTCAAACACTTAGAAAATGTTTGAATTCAAGTTTAACTGCATAGACAGTTCTTGCGTTACCAGGGTAAAACCCGAAAACATTCTGGAGATAAATCCTTAGCATCTTGGGGAAAATCCCATAGGTATCCTGGGGAAAATCCCAAATTTTCATGCGCTACAGGCGGGAGTGTATAAACTCCAAGACTTAGAAAGGTGACAAACTTTAAACCTTAGAGAGTATGAAAATACCCTTTCGCGAAAGAGGGTGATCAATCCTCATATACCTTGAGGATCTAGGATATAGCCAACAGTGACGAAATTGTCAGCCACTTTTACATGAACTGGTCCCGCTACCTTGAACTATCCCTGGATAACTTGCACTCCAGGCGGGGTGTTTAAACCCAATTCGAGAGAAAGGTGAATACCTTTAAACCTGTGAAGGGATCAGGATCCCTTAAACGTGAGAGAGAGGGCCAATCCTCTAATCTTTCGAAGTATCCTGAGTGTGTATCCTGGAGCTATATCCCAAAGCATATACTGCAAAACAATTATAAGCTAAGGTGGGTGTTAGCCTGTCTAACACCCCTCCGATGCTTAAGTCAGTAATGGGTTCAAAATAGTAAATAATATTAAATATATTAAAAGAGATAGAATTCATACCATCTTGAGTCAGAAATTAAATTCCAAACTCACTTGAAATAGATCTTTAGACGTATAGCATTCCAGGATCTTGGTAGCATATCCCCCTCCATATTCTTGATTCGATATGCTCCTTTCCCTGATTTTGATTCAATCTCATAGGGTCCTTCCCATTTCGGGGCCAGCTTTCCGTCAGCAGGATTAGTAGTATTCTGAAAAGCTTTTCTCAACACCCAATCTCCGACCTGGAACCTTCTAGTCCTTATATTCTTGTTATATACCTTAGATATCCTCTGTTGATATGCTGCCATCCTTAACCTTGCCGCGTCTCTTGTCTCATCAACAGTATCCAATTCCTCACATAGGACTTCAGGATTCTGCTCAGGATCCCGAAGGTTAGATCTAGCTGTAGGTATTACCATTTCTGTCGGGATCACCGCTTCTGCTCCAAAAACCAAGGAAAACGGGGTTTGGCCAGTCGCATTTTTCACCGTTGTTCTATCAGCCCATAAAATAAAGGGTAATTCTTCTGCCCATCTTCCTTTTTTAGCTCCCAATCTCTTTTTCAGGTTGTTGACAATTATCTTGTTTAAGGATTCTGCTTGTCCATTTGCTTGAGGATGTACTGGGGTGGAAGTAATCATTTTGATTCCCCAACTCTTGCAAAAGTCAGTAGTCCTCTTACTTATAAACTGAGATCCATTTTTATTTCAGCTGGTACTCCAAACCTAGTCAGGATATTCCTTTTTATGAAGGATACCACTTCCTGATCTTTAACTTGAATAAATGCTTCAGCTTCGACCCACTTAGAGAAATATTCGGTCATTGCCAGCATAAAGACCTTTCCTCCTGGAGCCTTTGGCAATTTTCCCACTATATCCATTCCCCACTTCATGAATGGCCAAGGGGAAACTATAGGACAAAGTGGCATGGCCGGCTGATGAAATATATTACTGTGTCTTTGTGTCACACCCTGATATTTCCACGTATTACCGGTGGGCCCGGTGGGGAGTACGTGACGTAGTTGATATCATCATAGTCAAACCACACAATTTAAATGCACAGCGGAAGCAAAAATATATTACAATCCGATATGAAGTAATATCCAAGTATTACAATACGAAAAGTAAAAGATCCACAGGCGGATCGCAAGTAAAATAAAACATTGTTCAACAGACTTCAGGCATCTAAGCTTGCGAGATTTCTATATGATGCTAGGAGAAACCAGCCTATTACGCGTAGTACCTGCACTTAGTCTTTTTGGGAAAATATGTCAGTTTTCACTGGTAAATACAATTTAACTGACTCATTTTGAAAAGGTTTTTAAAAATTGATTTGAATGCCCGTGGCACAAAACATTTTATAACTTGGGATAATTATTTGCTTAATAATCTTGTAAAAGAATTACATGTTCGTTATGCGTTCAGTAGCCCGGGTCGTGCCGGGTTAAAGATTAATAGACACACCACTTATATAATTCCGCCGCGAGACTTCTCTCGGCCGACGATTATACTTTATTGAAATGCACTACGGGTGTACGCCTACACCCGTGTGCTAAGGTCGTGGCCATTCTTTGAATGATGCCAAGGATATCCGGGACATGGTCATTAAGCCCCCAAAGGCGTTAAACAAACAAAACAACATTTTTAAACGGGTTAATTTGACAGCACTTAACCACCGACCGGTTAAGGTCAATTCCCCGACCAAGCGGTATTTTATATACCGTACCCCAAGCCCGTATAGAGAAAATAAGTTAAACGTATTTACCTGAGCTAAATATAAATTTAATCCCAGCCGTATACCACCAAGCAAGTACAGATAGCTTTTACTGGGATCCTAAATCTGGAACGAAGTTTTTTAATAACCTATTAGATTTCTAACAGGTCTTTAATTTGGCCTAAGCCTAGACCGGTTAGTTCTTAAATGAAGATTACGGTTTAAACGCACGATAAGGCGAAGACCGTTTTAGAATGTGGTTTTGACCCAACAAGCTTGCATACTTGTTTAATATGGGTAACTTAATCACATTCTGGATTTTGAGACTGAAATGATATGGTTTGACCCGTTTCGGCTAAAATGGGTAAACTAGTTACCTACGCCGATCCGAACGCATAAAGTGCGTAACGAGTAACCATAAGAGTCATATACAAGTTTCCTAAGTTAATATGCCTTAAACATGTTGTGATATCAGAATGATACCTTCCATTATGCCCCAAATGGTTTTAAACCCAATTTATGCCTCATAAGGGCATTTTGGTCATTTTAAAGGGTGTAAGAGGGTTTAATTAATAACCTGAGTTACATGTCTGATTAAACCAGTAATATACTTAATTTACTAAGTTATAACAGTAGGGTATTAATCCTATGTGAAAATTTATCAATCTTAATCATTCTAGACACCGTAGGGGCGTTTTGGTAATTTCATATATGCATAAAAGGTCAAAACTGGAATTCTGATCTTAAGATATTCTCCTACTGTTTAAAATATAAAATTTTACTGAATACATCAGTAGGTTTCATCGTCATATGCTTAAATAGGTTCTAGCACCTACTTATGCGTTAAAAACGCTTAAAAAGGCGATTTGGAGCCATTTCCGGGTTTTATATAGAAAGCTGATATTTTTAAAATTCCAGAAGGCTCAAAATAATTTATTTAACATATTAGATCAGTAGAAAAAGGTTTGGGGTCAATCGGATTTATAAAACTCATTTTATAGCCCAAAAGGGCAAAACCGGCATTAGCCGAATTAAGCTTAGAACACTAAGTTATGCTCAGCCTAAAATTAAATAAAAATTTCTAAAAATCCCAAAATATTATTTTAATACAATAGGTACAAAGTTTTGTATAAAAATTTGGGTTTAGATAGGCTATATGCAATTTTACGCTATTTAATTACTAAAGAAGCTTCTAATTACGCTATTGAGCATAACTCCTAATCTAGACCTCAAACTGATGTCAAATTTTATGGACAACTTTATAATTCAGTAGTGAAGGATTCTATCCTCTCACATTTTTAAAAATATCGTTTCAAGGTCAAAAGGGCATAACGGTCAACAATTCGGCATATAACGGAAACTTGCAAATGAATAGGATAACTAAGGATTCAGGTTGTATAACCTCAGAGGGTTACACTAACCTATAACATGATCCTAAAGGAATCCTAAGGCATATCTAAATAAGTCTAATTCGGGTCAGAACTGAAAGTCAAAGCAAAAGTCAACTTTCGCGACTTTCGGCTCCGAACCGGGCCTATACTTAGAATTGTCGGGTTGAATCATGCTTAGACATGTTCAACTAATATTTACCAAGTTATTAATGTGGCAAAACTGATTTTATGACTTTTAATTTAATAGCTATGCATTCTATTTAAAACTAACCCGTTTGACTTTCATTTGACCCGACAATTAAACTAAGTAAACGTGGTAATTAGGAGGCGCCCTTTTCAGGGTTAAACACCTACCTAATTACGGTCACGTAGCCATGTTCGTCATGAACCATGGCTTAACCGATTAAAAGTCAAAGCGTTTGTCGAAACGCTTGACCTTTCGGCTATAACCGCTAAAAATTAAACTAGGCACGAAAGGGGACTTACAAAGGGTCCAAGCCAGGAGGTTTGATCTTAATTTCTTAGGTGTGAGGAGCAAAGTCCCCAACTTAGAGAATTCAAGACCAAGTGTGAATGAAACTCAAAATCAAGTGGGGTATTTATAGGTTTTCAAGAACTGTTAGGATCTTTTCTCGTAAACCGTGATTGAGTCTGAGCCACACACCTATTACCCATTGTTTTGGTATACCATGGGCTGCCCAAGGATTGAAAAATACCATGTGCAAGAGCTGGATCAAGCTGGAACAGGCTGGCAACAGCTGGAAACTGATTTTTGCAACTCTGACATGCTCACGCGGCCCGCATAAGGTTTCAGGGATGTTTACGCGGGCCGCCTGAGGTCCCTGGTTCAGCAACTAAGTTCCAGAATTTACAGAATCCGTCCCTGCTAGCGTATAAGGTCATTCCAGGCACGATTAAGGCCCGTTAACCTCATTTTAAGGCTCCACTATGATGATTAAACATAGGGGACATGAAACATGTTCAAAAACATGTCGGATGTCGGTTCGTTTGGCCGTACGGTCACGATGTGCGTCTAATTACGACGAAACACGAACGGACGCTAAAAACGATCCAAATTACGCGACGAGTGAAATTTTATCATGCCAGACACTAAAATAAAATATTTTAGTGATTACATAAGTTTTTGGGTGTCCGGGGGTATTCAGAATGCAAGATATGCGCAAAAGTGCAAACTTGTGCACTTTTTGACACTTTTAGTCCCTGCATGACATAAAAGTTTATTTTTGCGCACTAAACACCTCTAAGCCTATATCTAAGCTATATAAAGGATAAATAGGGTATGATTAACTTATGAACATATTCCGGAAGGTTCGTTACCATACGATTCGACCTCCTTTTGCAGTTTGACGCAATTAGTCCCTTAATTGCGCAAAGTAGCGCGAAATGCCGTTTAATGACATCTAAGCCTTCCATGGCCCATAATAATCATCTCCAAGCATAAACTTAAATATTACTACACTTTTGCTTGCTTAAATGGTCACCGAATGGCGTGGATTCAAAAGTTGACGCTTTAGGCCCCTCTATTGTGCAAACTTACGCATCTCATCATTTAATTGCATTGAAGCCTCATCTAATCCATATTAGGCATTCTTGAAAGTATTATCAAACATCACGATGCTTCGGGTCTGCCAAAAGGTCATTCAGAGGTATAATTAAACATATTGACACTTTTAGCCCCTCTAACTTGCAAAGTTGCGCGTAACTTTACTTATAAGCATAAAAACCTTAGTTGGCCATTACGTGGCATTCCCGAGAGTATAATTAAATATCATGAAGCTCCCGGTTTGTTAAAAGGTCACTCAGAGGTAAGAATTAACATGTTGACGCTTTTAACCCTTCATTGCGCAAACTTTCAATTAATTACGCAAACGGCTACACTTTATCATCAAGTGGCACATTTGTGAACATCACCATCATGAGAGGTTATTTAGAAACTTATTTTAGGTATGCTACACTTCCAGTCCTTTCAAAATCAAATTTTTCGATTTTTCGAAAAAGTAGTCCCTAAACTTCGCTGTTTGACTTCATCAGGGTTTATTACACGTGTCAATACCTCTTTGGACGTGATTTTACGAGGTGTTACATCCTCACCCCCTTAAAAGAAATCTTGACCTCGAGATTTGCTAAAATGCTGTAAGTTCCTTTTGTCGCATAACAGACTTAACTTTCATAGCATGTCTGGAGTTTTTCCAAGCTCCCAAGTTGACCTCCATAATAGGTACATGTATCCTTTTGGGGCTTCTTAACCTATCGATCCTCAGTCGATCTAGGTTTCTTATCATATCATAAATCTGCGTATTATGCGATAATGTTTCTCGACTTATTGGTGAAACACATCCTTAAATCCTCAATGTGTAACGTATTGCGAGATCCGTCAAGCTCCTTAAATAGGTTTTAGCTTATAAGCTATTTGATCTTGATATATTCGATTCCTTCGAATGATTTCATATATTCAGAGCTTACTAGCCTGATAATTAACATATTGGCACACCTTTCCATAATGATATCTTTTGTTGAACCTTATTCCTTAATATGAACTTAGGAGGTTTGCTATTTCCATTAATCTTTGATTCTCTGCCGAATACTGGCAACTTACAGATGAATTTTGGATTTGCACGATCCTATTCGTTATTTCTAATGCAACTTTCAGATCCTGATAATTGGACTTACCAATTTTTCTGTCTAACAATAGATGTTTAACATCTCATCTATACAAGGCCTCCCAAGGAGCAGCCTTGATACTTATATAACAACTATTATAGAAAAGCTTATCTTAAGGTGAGATGGTTATTCCAATCACTGCTTAAAACTAATCTTAAGGGATAGCTAATCCTTTAAGTCAATCGAATAAATCGACGATCCTGGGCAGCTGATGGAAATTCTTAATTAGGGTTGCGGTAATCAATGCATAAGAAAATTGAACCGTCTTTCTTAATTAACTATATCGAATCCTCAGAATATTGGGTTAGGCTATATGAATCCTCTATTTTAAAACTTACTTAATCAGGGTTTCGAATTATCCAATGATGGTACTAGCCGTCTTGGAGATTTCATCTTAATACAGCCCTAGATGGGTTATAATTCTTAATTCTACTTGCCTCACAGGAGGAATATAGGGTAATATTGGGAAGAGATAATCAATATACAAGGAGGTTGCAGAGAATTTCCAAATCTTAGGCTCCAGATTATCCATCATTGCTCGTGTCAAATAAATGACACATTCATGTTATAAGTCCACGAATTCCTTAATCGGGAACATTTGCATGAAAACTTCCATTCTGGATATCTTCTTTGAATACCATTAGTTGATTTTAGTACCATATGACTATCAGGATATCTTTGTGGTCCCATGCATTAAACCTCCATACTGATCAGGCATGGAAGCAATCTATGGGGCTTATTAAGATACATCAATCCTCATATGGCGCTTTTATCATACTGTTTGGTATTCGAAATCGTTAGAGATCAAAGAGATATCATCTATGTATGCTGATGCACTTCCTTAGGGAGGATATTTCTAAAATTCTACGATTAAAGGTTTCTGACATGAGCAGAAGAAATGGTTCTTGTGATTTCGCTTATAAGTTTTACCTTACACTTAGTATCTGGGGTTCTTACGGGATATTTTCTAAAAAAAAATTTGCTAAGCTTATGGTTTTATGAGAGACTTAGCAGCGACTGAAGCCAAACGTACTACTAGCAATGAAATTTCAACAAGGAATTTATCTGTTGCCATAATGTGAACTGCTTCTAATCATTCATCAGGAGGGTTAAACACCTCCATTCTTAATCCCTTTTAACTTAGCTGCAGACTCTTTAACAAATCTCAGGGCAGTCTCAGCTTGACTGGTTATTTCTTAATCTATATAACATGAGCAGCTGAGGTAGATTCTTAATGGATTTATGATGAGCAGGTTTGAAAACCTTTCATGACTTTTCTTATATCCCTTTCTAGCAGCTGTGTTAATTACAATTTTGAAGACTAACTTCATTAACATTGAGGCTCACATCTGTTGTGCCATTAACAATTGTCGCACCTCTAGCATCGCGACTGTTGTTCGTCCCTTCCGAGTTTTTCCATACTCGAAGCTTTGGTATTAAATACCAATTCAACAAGTGCTCAGGCAGTCCTTACCATATGTCCTCCTTGCATTGCCAAGGGCTTAACATAAAAAGTCTTGATAACTACTTGCTTCTTATTACCCCTATTATGGGCTTGGTTACAGGATGACTAATCCATTCCTATTATTATATCGAGTTCCTATGCTGCGGAAACAAGGACAGAGGATAAGAATGGTTCCTAATGGATATATACATCCATCTAATATTGCTGAAGCAGTCTCTGGGGTACCATTGGCCAATCCTACTTTGTACTTAACGCTTAGAGTTTTTAACAGGCAGATTTAAAGACTTACAAAATCCATTGTCTACGAAAGACTTATCTGAACCTCAATTAAGTAATACTCTAGCATGAGCGTTATCGATAAAGGAATTACCTGTTGCGATATTGGCATCCTGATTAGCTTCTTGAGCATCCATTTGAGAGTTTCCAGCGTTGTTCTTCTTAGTCTCCCCAGGCTTCTTGGTTTTATTCGAGCAGTTAGTTTTGATGTGCCCTATTTCTTTGCAACCATAGCAGGTTGCGTCTCCCAACTTCTTGCAATCCAAGGTCTTATGCTCCTTGGACTTGCAGATTCCACAGGGTAAAGGCTGGGATTCAAATATGCATTTCCCGAGGTGGTTTTTCTTACAGGTTTTGCATCTGGTCTTTTTACCTAATTGCTGGTTGTCTTTCGAGTCCTTGCATTCATGGGTCTCGGGATCCACCTCTTTATAGATGACACATTCCCTGGTCTGCTCATAGTAACATTTTCCGAAGTGCTTCTTCCTGCAGGTTTTACACTCGGGTTTTGCCTCCTTTGGCTTGAACTGGCTATAGTTTGAACTGGCCTTACCCTTTTTACAACCCTTATTCGGGGTGCCATCGCACTTTCGCTTATGATCCTGCGACGCACGGTCCACAGCGTTGTTTACGGCTAAATCTATCATATCCTGTAACTCGGTGCCCGTTAAATTCAGTCTTGTATCAGTATTCTGATTAACTGGATGATTGCGAGCTTCGAAGGGGTCGGCCATGATGATGCTTCGAAGGCTACAAACCAAGTAGTAATAGCTTACTTAATTATAGGGAATTGTCGAACTTGATAATTAAATAGCCATGGTGCAAACAAACCATATAGGCCAATAGATAGTATTAAGTTTATTTGATTATGTTTTGCCTAGGTTTTTAAATAAACCATCTTAGGCGTTTAAATGGAATGTGGTTATTCATATTTATTAGACAGGGGACATCAGTCACAACTGTCAATGTCATTCTGACATTTTATATAGCACAAGGGCTTGTTCCAAAAGACTTTTTGATGGCACTGAGGCCTTGTCAATAGGGAAATTTTAAAACATAATCAATGATTCCTTCGGATCGGAAAATTTCATAGTTCATTGTCTTGACAAGAAGTTATGAAATAAAACTATCTTTTTCATGCATACATCCTTACCCGCAGGTATACATCCCAGATGGATGTTTAGATGCGTACATCATGTTCGACGTTTATTTGACATGATTCCTATTGATACTTTAGGCTAAACGAGGGGTTTGGAAGATCTCTAATATAAGGATGACAAGTGTGATTTCATCGCCTCACCCATTGTCAGAAGTGTTAACACGTTTTCAGGTGTAAACAAGGATTTTGAACCTTTAGAGTAGGCTCATATGAATTTACTAAAATTTATAACCTATGGTTTTTAATAACTATTCTAGTTATTTTGATAAATGTACAACTGTTCAGGATCCTTATCATGAATCCTATATTATAAGTTAATAATGGCACACAAGGCCAAGTGATATGGACAAGTTTATAACCCCAGATTTTATGGAATCGAGGCACTAAGGTTTGAATCAAAATCCATTACCTCTTGACAGTGAGCTGCAAGCTACCACTGTCTTTAGTCCCAGAGGACGTTATTTATTACCCGTAGGCACTTCATCCTTAAAGGATGACTATTTACTTACAGGGAAGTTTTAAATAAAATCCCAATTTTCAAAGATGGCCTGTGTGATTTATACTGCATCACAATTTGCCCAACACGCTAACACACTTACAGATGTTAACTAAATTTTCGGAATCTTTTTGACAGGTTCTACCGTTTTGGCCATGTCTATAATGACACGTGGCTAGGTTTTACCCCTAAGATTTTCTTTTAATATTAAACGGAGATCAATCCTAAATTGAGATGTTAATTTTGGATCTGAATCTAATTATGGAGATACCATCTTGGCCTTGTCTTCAAATGACACATGGCTAGGTCTTGTCCCTTTTTAGATTTTGCCATTTTGTAATAATGGTAGATCTTATAATAGGAACGTTATTTTAAATCTAACTGTCCTATTATAATTGAAACAGATACATGGTTGCCCTAAAACGGGAGTTCTAAGGAATGATGCTGTCCACAAAGGGACTGAAAGATAAATATGTCCTTATATGGACTTCTAAGGAAACGATCTTTAGCAATAGGAGTTTCTTCTTCATCTTATATCCGAATGTTTTCTCCTTGGTTGCACGTTAATCCTAGTCGCAGTATAAAGCTCGACCTTTCTTAGGCTTCGAATGGAGAAAAATCTCCATTACGGCTTCTTTGCTTGGCGACGAATAAAAATATAGAATTTAAAGCAACAATTCTCTGAATACAGATGATAGTATTCCTATGTTAAGTCTAGACTCAGAAGGTCAAGGAATGTGCTATTGTGTAACTGAGATTAAACACAAAAGGCTAGTGTTTAATTCACTCAGTGTTGGCTCTGATACCAACCTGTCACACCCCGATATTTCCACGTATTACCGGTGGGCCCGGTGGGGAGTACGTGACGTAGTTGATATCATCATAGTCAAACCACACAATTTAAATGCACAGCGGAAGCAAAAATATATTACAATCCGATATGAAGTAACATCCAAGTATTACAATACGAAAAGTAAAAGATCCACAGGCGGATCGCAAATAAAATAAAACATTGTTCAACAGACTTCAGGCATCTAAGCTTGCGATACTTCTATATGATGCTAGGAGAAACCAGCGTATTACGCGTAGTACCTGCACTTAGTCTTTTTGGGAAAATACGTCAGTTTTCACTGGTAAATACAATTTAACTGACTCATTTTGAAAAGGTTTTTAAAAATTTATTTGAATGCCCGTGGCACAAAACATTTTATAACTTGGGATAATTATTTGCTTAATAATCTTGTAAAAGAATTACATGTTCGTTATGCGTTCAGTAGCCCGGGTCGTGCCGGGTTAAAGATTAATAGACACACCACTTATATAATTCCGCCGCGAGACTTCTCTCGGCCGACGATTATACTTTATTGAAATGCACTACGGGTGTACGCCTACACCCGTGTGCTAAGGTCGTGGCCATTCTTTGAATGATGCCAAGGATATCCGGGACATGGTCATTAAGCCCCCAAAGGCGTTAAACAAACAAAACAACATTTTTAAACGGGTTAATTTGACAGCACTTAACCACCGACCGGTTAAGGTCAATTCCCCGACCAAGCGGTATTTTATATACCGTACCCCAAGCCCGTATAGGGAAAATAAGTTAAACGTATTTACCTGAGCTAAATATAAATTTAATCCCAGCCGTATACCACCAAGCAAGTACAGATAGCTTTTACTGGGCTCCTAAATCTGGAACGAAGGTTTTTAATAACCTATTAGATTTCTAACGGGTCTTTAATTTGGCCTAAGCCTAGACCGGTTAGTTCTTAAATGAAGATTACGGTTTAAACGCACGATAAGGCGAAGACCGTTTTAGAATGTGGTTTTGACCCAACAAGCTTGCATACTTGTTTAATATGGGTAACTTAATCACATTCTGGATTTTGAGACTGAAATGAAATGGTTTGACCCGTTTCGGCTAAAATGGGTAAACTAGTTTACCTACGCCGATCCGAACGCATAAAGTGCGTAACGAGTAACCATAAGAGTCATATACAAGTTTCCTAAGTTAATATACCTTAAACATGTTGTGATATCAGAATGATACCTTCCATTATGCCCCAAATGGTTTTAAACCCAATTTATGCCTCATAAGGGCATTTTGGTCATTTTAAAGGGTGTAAGAGGGTTTAATTAATAACCTGAGTTACATGTCTGATTAACCAGTAAATATACTTAATTTACTAAGTTATAACAGTAGGGTATTAATCCTATGTGAAAATTTATCAATCTTAATCATTCTAGACACCGCAGGGGCGTTTTGGTAATTTCACATATGCTTAAAAGGTCAAAACTGGAATTCTGATCTTAAGATATTCTCCTACTGTTTAAAATATAAAATTTTACTGAATACATCAGTAGGTTTCATCGTCATATGCTTAAATAGGTTCTAGCACATACTTATGCGTTAAAAACGCTTAAAAAGGCGATTTGGAGCCATTTCCGGGTTTTTATATAGAAAGCTGATATTTTTAAAATTCCAGAAGGCTCAAAATAATTTATTTAACATATTAGATTAATAGAAAAAGGTTTGGTGTCAATCGGATTTATAAAACTCATTTTATAGCCCAAAAGGGCAAAACCGGCATTAGCCGAATTAAGCTTAGAACACTAAGTTATGCTCAGCCTAAAATTAAATAAAAATTTCTAAAAATCCCAAAATATTATTTTAATACAGTAGGTACAAAGTTTTGTATAAAAATTTGGGTTTAGATAGGCTATATGCAATTTTACGCTATTTAATTACTAAAGAAGCTTCTAATTACGCTATTGAGCATAACTCCTAATCTAGACCTCAAACTGATGTCAAATTTTACGGACAACTTTATAATTCAGTAGTGAAGGTTTCTATGCTCTCACATTTTCAAAAATATCGTTTTAAGGTCAAAAGGGCATAACGGTCAACAATTCGGCATATAACGGAAACTTGCAAATGAATAGGATAACTAAGGATTCAGGTTGTATAACCTCAGAGGGTTACACTAACCTATAACATGATCCTAAAAAAATCCTAAGGCATATCTAAATAAGTCTAATTCGTGTCAGAACTGAAAGTCAAAGCAAAAGTCAACTTTCGCGACTTTCGGCTCCGAACCGGGCCTATACTTAGAATTGTCGGGTTGAATCATGCTTAGACATGTTCAACTAATATTTACCAAGTTACTAATGTGGCAAAACTGATTTTATGACTTTTATTTTAATAGTTATGCATTCTATTTAAAACTAACCCGTTTGACTTTCATTTGACCCGACAATTAAACTAAGTAAACGTGGTAATTAGGAGGCGCCCTTTTGAGGGTTAAACACCTACCTAATTACGGTTACGTAGCCATGTTCGTCATGAACCATGGCTTAACCGACTAAAAGTCAAAGCGTTTGTCGAAACGCTTGACCTTTCGGCTATAACCGCTAAAAATTAAACTAGGCACGAAAGGGGACTTACGAAGGGTCCAAGCCAGGAGGTTTGATCTTAATTTCTCAGGTATGAGGAGCAAAGTCCCCAACTTAGAGTATTCAAGACCAAGTGTGAATGAAACTCAAAATCAAGTGGGGTATTTATAGGTTTTCAAGAACCGTTAGGATCGTTTCTCGTAAACCGTGATTGAATCTGAGCCATACACCTATTACCCATTGTTTTGGTATACCATGGGCTGCTCAAGGATTGAAAAATACCATGTGCAAGAGCTGGATCAAGCTGGAACAGGCTGGCAACAGCTGGAAACTGATTTTTGCAACTCTGACATGCTCACGCGGCCCGCATAAGGTTTCAGGGATGTTTACGCGGGCCGCCTGAGGTCCCTGGTTCAGCAACTAAGTTCCAGAATTTACAGAATCAGTCCCTGCTAGCGTATAAGGTCATTTCAGGCACGATTAAGGCCCGTTAACCTCATTTTAAGGCTCCACTATGATGATTAAACATAGGGGACATGAAACATGTTCAAAAACATGTCGGATGTCGGTTCGTTTGGCCGTACGGTCACGATGTGCGTCTAATTACGACGAAACACGAACGGACGCTAAAAACGATCCAAATTACGCGACGAGTGAAATTTTATCATGCCACACACTAAAATAAAATATTTTAGTGATTACATAAATTTTTGGGTGTCCGGGGGTATTCAGAATGCAAGATATGCGCAAAAGTGCAAACTTGTGCACTTTTTGACACTTTTAGTCCCTGCATGACATAAAAGTTTATTTTTGCGCACTAAACACCTCTAAGCCTATATCTAAGCTATATAGAGGATAAATAGGGTATGATTAACTTATGAACATATTCCGGAAGGTTCGTTACCATACGATTCGACCTCCTTTTGCAGTTTGACGCAATTAGTCCCTTAATTGCGCAAAGTAGCGCGAAATGCCGTTTAATGACATCTAAGCCTTCCATGGCCCATAATAATCATCTCCAAGCATACACTTAAATATTACTATGCTTTTGCTTGCTTAAATGGTCACCGAATGGCGTGGATTCAAAAGTTGACGCTTTAGGCCCCTCTATTGCGCAAACTTGCGCATCTCATCATTTAATTGCATTGAAGCCTCATCTAATCCATATTAGGCATTCTTGAAAGTATTATCAAACATCACGATCCTTCGGGTCCGCCAAAAGGTCATTCAGAGGTATAATTAAACATATTGACACTTTTAGCCCCTCTAACTTGCAAAGTTGTGCGTAACTTTACTAATAGGCATAAAAACCTTAGTTGGCCATTACGTGGCATTCCCGAGAGTATAATTAAATATCATGAAGCTCCCGGTTTGTTAAAAGGTCACTCAAAGGTAAGAATTAACATGTTGACGCTTTTAACCCTTCATTGCGCAAACTTTCAATTAATTACGTAAACGGCTACACTTTATCATCAAGTGGCACATTTGTGAACATCACCATCGTGAGAGGTTATTTAGAAACTTATTTTAGGTATGCTACACTTCCAGTCCTTTCAAAATCAAATTTTTCGATTTTTCGAAAAAGTAGTCCCTAAACTTCGTTGTTTGACTTCATCAGGGTTTATTACACGTGTCAATACCTCATTGGACGTGATTTTACGAGGTGTTACACTTTGACATGCGTCACATCTTCGAGCATATTCTGCAGCATCTTTCCTCATGGTAGGCCAATAATACCCTGTTCTTAATACTTTTGAGAATAACAACCTGCCCCCAGTGTGGTTACCACAATCCCCTTCGTGCATATCCTGAAGCACTTCTTTGGTTTCGGGATCTTCTAAGCACCTCAGGTATGGACCTGCAAGAGATTTCTTATATAAAAGATTATTTATAATAGTGAATCGTGATACCTTGATCCCAAAGGCCTTAGGATTCTCATCTTTTGGGATGTGTCCTTCTTTGAGTTATCTTATGATTGGAGCCGTCCAGGATTTGGGATCCCCTTCAGAATACTCAGCATCAGTATCCCAAACACTCACTACTTCCTTATCCTGAGGATCCGTCGCAGGATACAGGACATGTAATATTGGAATTCGGGTCCCTTCTGGTATCCTGACTGATGATCCTAGGTTTGCCAGTGCATCAGCCTCAGCGTTATCCTCTCTTGGTACCTGTTCAAGTGTGAAAACATCGAAATATCCTGCTATTTTTTTTGACAATTTCAAGGTATTCAGCCAATTTTTCACCTTTTAGTGCATAAGATCCGTTAAAATGAATAGTGATTAACAAGGAATTGACAAATACTTTTAAACTCTTGATATTCATGCTCTTAGCCAATTCTAATCCTGCAATTAGAGCTTCATATTCTCCTTCATTATTAGTGGCAGAAAACTCACATCTAATAGCCTGGGGTAATATGTCCCCCTGTGGCGATTTTAGTAGTATACCTAAACCTACACCTCTTACATTAGATGCACCATCAGTATATAACGTCCCAGATTCTAAGTTTTCTCCTAGCTGTTGTACTTCTAGGTCTACTTCATTTTGAATATCACTACTGAAATCAGCCACAAAGTTAGCTAGAGCCTGAGACTTTATGGCATTTCTAGGTTCATATACTAGATCATATGCAATTAACTTCACCGACCACTTAGCCATCCTACCTGACATCTCGGGTTTCCTAAGTACATTTTTAACAGGATAGTTGGTTTTAACATGAATCCTATGTGTTTCAAAATAGTGTCTAAGTTTTGTCGAGGCCATAAATAGTGCTAATATCAGCTTTTCTAAGTGAGAAACCTAGTTTCAGTATCTAATAAACTTTTACTAACATAATAGACAGGATACTGCTGACCTTCATGATCCTTTACAAGGACATCACTTACTGCATTCCCTGATACTGCAAGATATAGGGATAGTGGTTCGCTATCCTCAGGTTTCATTAACAGAGGTGCGGTTGAAAGATACTGCTTCAAATCCTGCAAGGTTGTTTCATGCTTCTCTCTCCATTCGAATTTCTTATTCTTCTTAAGAATATCATAAAATTCCTTGCACTTTTCCGAGGATCTTGAGATAAATCTATTCAACGCTGCTACTCGCCCCGTTAATCGTTGAACATCCTTCATATTTGAAGGTGACTTGATATGTAAGATGGCTTTAATCTGCTTCGGGCTTGCTTCTATCCCCCTTTTAGTCACCATGTATCCTAGAAACTTTCCTGCCCCCACTCCAAATTGGCATTTAGCAGGATTCAGTTTCATGTTGTACTGGTCCAGGATATCAAATGCGGCCTTAATATCCTGGAGGTGATCCTCAGCCTTCTTGGATTTTACCACTATATCATCCGTGTATACTTCCATGGTGTCCCCCAGTTTGTCTTTAAACATCATGTTCACCAGCCTTTGGTATGTTGCACCTGCATTTTTTAAGCCAAAAGGCATAGCAGTATAACAATAAATACCTGTTGGTGTCATAAAAGTAGTATCCTCCTGATCGGATGGTTCCATTTGGATCTGCTGAAATCCTGAAGAGGCATCCATGAAGGTTAACATCTCATGGCCAGCGGTAGCATCCACCATTGAATCGATATGAGGTAGAGGAAACGGGTCTTTGGGACAAGCTTTGTTCAAGTCTGTGTAATCCACACACACTCTCCATTTCCCGTTTTTCTTTTGCACCACAACCACATTAGCCAGCCATTTGGGAAATTGCACTTCCCTAATCATCTTGCTTTTTAGTAGCTATTATGGGTGAAATTCTGAGCCCATATCCTGATTTTGTATCTTGACTTTTTATTAGTTGTATATGATCAGGATACCAGATCAGGATACCGAATCAGGATACCGTATCAGGATACCGGGCCAGGATATTGGTAATATCCTGAGGCAGTATCCTGACTATTACTAACAATTGGCTTGTAAAATGTTGGTTGCAAGGTACCAACGTTAAAAGACTTGAGCTACCTGAAGATTCGCTCAAGGTGGTTGAAAAATGGACGTTGATGGTGGAAGAAAGGGTCTTGTAACGGTCAGAAAGGCATATTCCACGAGAATATCGGATGTTGGTCAATGTTATTGACATTGTAACGGTTATATGAGCTGAAGACCCGGTTTTGTAGTAAATAAGCACGTGGAAAACAAGTAGAAAGAGTCCCCCAACGTTCAGAATGGAATATTCCCAGTATCCCGGAATAATAGGAGAGTTAGTTTGTTTTTTGTAACTATATAAAGGGGCGATCGGATCATAGGTAGACACAACTTTTCACACACTTTCACTCACACTCTTTGCTTTCTAGCTACTAGCAACCACTTCACACACACACATGTACTCAAATCTCATTGTAACACTTAGCGATCCGATCAATATCCTGCACTGTATCCTGACGTTTGAAGTAATAGAAGAACAAGGCAGCTGCGATTGTCAGCTCCCGAGGTTTTATGCCGGCGATCTAGATTGATCAAGGGCTTTCCTCGTACATCACGTGTCAACCTTTACTTTTTTGCTCATTGTTTGATCACAGATACGACTCTATATCCTAAGCCGTATCCTGAAACTGTTTTTGCAAATGACTCAATTAACATATTTTTGAACACATTCTCTTAGCACACTATCTCACTTAACTAATTTGATCACTTAATTGCTTTGGTAATTTTTGACCAAAACAATTTGGCGCCCACCGTGGGGCAAGTGGTGCTATTTCTACTAAAAACTTTTGCAAAATCGTTACTTGGTTTTCTATTTTCAAAACTTTTTGCTACATTATTTTCAATGGCCTCGAGATCAAACATGAGCTCTTCCACCATGTCAGCTACAACCTCTGCAACAACCGGTTTGGTGCTTCCTCCTCCTCCACAAGTTCAAGCTCCTTAAAGAGAAATGAAAGCCAAATATCCTGAGACACTCCTTCCTTTCAGAATGGGTGTTCCAGGGAGAACTCCTGTTATGGTTTCTAATGATAAAATTTTAACTTTGTTTGGTGATATATAGGATCAAATGAAGAAACAACAGGAGACTAACCAAGTCATAATGAAGGAAATACAACTCTTGAAGTCCAACTCCAAGAGACCTGCTGAGGATACTGATACCCATCTGCAGGCCAGGATGTTGAACTTTAGTTCAGCAGTATATACTGAGGATAATCAGGGCAATATCATACCGAGTCGTTCTCAGAGCAATATTCCGGAGATACCCTTAACGGCTAGAATGTCGACTGTGAGGGATCCAGGATATGCTCCAGGATACGCTCCAGGATATGGCTAGAATCGCCAAAATGGTAACTTGTCTGTTAAGACTAGTATCCTTGTTACTAATAATCGTGGATCATTGCAGGATACAGGTGTGACATCAGCGATAACCAGAGAGCTTCAAAAGTTGAAGGATATGATATCAAGCGTGCCTGGGATAGTGCAGCCTATACCGGAAGTATCCCGGGATAGTCACAACATATCCCGCTTTGCTCACCCCATTTGTGATGCAGAAATCCCAAAGAGATTCCAGACTCCCAACGTGAAGCCGTATGATGGGACGATGGATCCTGAGGAGCATATTGCCCAGTATAGGGAGAGGATGGAGATTAACCCTATCCCATCAGATCTTAAAGAAGCATGCTTGTGCAAGGGCTTCAGCTCTACTTTAATAGGATCAGCCTTGATATGGCTTCTAAATGTTCCTCCTTATTCAATTACATCGTTTGCTCATTTAGTTAATTTATTTAATAGTCAATTTTCTTACAGCAGGAGCTTTGAAAAACTAACAAGTGATCTTTACAGGTAGCACAGGGACCTCAAGAATCCCTGTGGGACTATGTTAACAAATTTAGTAGAGAATCCCTGGATATCCCGAACCTTGATGTTGCCACGGCAGTACAAGCGTTCAAAATGGGGTTACAGAAGGATTCTCAATTTTATCAAGATCTTGTGGTGAATCCTTGCAGGAACTTAGACGAAGCTTGGAACAGGGCCTTAAGATACATAAGGCTCGAGGATGACAAGAAAATGCAAGAGGGGATGAATGCATCCTCAACATATGAATCAACTAACAGGAAGTCAGAATCCTCGTATAAACCATATCGCTCTAAGCCATATGGCCGGACAACAAAAAAGTGAATGCTGTTGAAAACGAGGATCTTGAGGAGTATCCTGAGTTATCTGAATATTATTTTTCTGTTAATATACCTGAACTGATGTATGCTATGCAGGGTTTAGGAGACAAGCAAGATGGCCCCGGAAGAATCAACAAAAAACTGATTGGAAGGATAAATCCAAGTGGTGTGCCTTCCACGAGGATTTCGGATATGTTACTGAGGATTGCATTGCTTTAAGGAAAGAAATAAGCTATCTCTTGAGCAAGGGATATCTGAAGGATCTCTTAGGAAGAAAGAAGAATAAGGTTTAGGATACTGAGAAGGATCCTGAACGAGCAGCCTCACCTCCCGCGGATGCCAAGATAATCAACTTCATTTCGGGAGGATCTGACATTTGTGGGACTTCGTGTTCGGCGGCGAAGAGACATGCAAAAGAAGCTAAGGCTAAAAGGGGAGACAAACCTGTCAGGATGACTACCCTCACAACTGACAAAGTGATCATATTGGATGCTGATGACAGGGATACTGTCCAGGATCCTCATCATGATGCTCTAGTAATAACGTTATATGTCGCTAACCATTTTGTACGCAGGATATTGGTTGATAATGGCAGCTCCGTCAATATAATCCAACTAGAGACTCTGAAGAGAATGAATGTATCTCCGATGGATATTACTTCAAAGTCCACCGTGCTTGTTGGGTTCAGTGGAGAGGCTAGGAACACAGTGGGAGAGATAAAGTTACCAGTATATGTTGAAGGAGTTAACTCGATACAACGTTTCTGTGTGATGGATTCTCTATCCTGCTATAACATCATACTGGGAAGACCATGGATTCATGATATGAAGGCTGTGCCATCAACATATCACCAATGCATCAAGATCCCTACCCCTTGGGGAGTTGTCAAAGTCGATAGTGATCAGCAGGAGGCGAAAGAATGTTACTCATCCTCGATGAAATCCTCGACCAAGCCTAGTGCAACATAGCAATTAAAGATGCGGGCCCAGGATATCGTGGAGGATCCGGAGCAGGATGTGAAGAAAATTATCCTAGATCAGGATAATCCTGATATCTCGGTGCTCGTAGGAACCAATATCCCTCGGGATATTGAAGAGCAGTTAACTAACTTTTTGAAATGCAGGATGTCAACGTTTGCATGGAAGCATGAGGATATGACAGGTATATCCAAAGACATTATCACTCACAAGCTTGGAATTGACAGATCATTCAAGCCTGTTCAGCAAAAAAGAAGGAAATTTGCTCTAGAGCGGAATACTATTATCCAAGAGGAAGTTGAAAGACTGTTGAAGTCTAGGATGATCAGAGAAGTTAAATTTCCAAGATGGCTAGCAAACGTAGTCGTGGTACAGAAGAAAAATGGGAAATGGAGAGTCTGTGTAGACTACACAGACTTGAACAAGGCTTGTCCTAAAGACCCATTTCCTCTTCCTCACATTGATGCAATGGTGGATGCTACTGCCGGGCATGAAATATTGACCTTTATGGATGCATCCTCAGGATTTCAGCATATTCAAATGGAACCTTCTGACCAGGAGGATACTGCCTTCATGACACCAACAGGTATTTATTGTTATACGGCTATGCCTTTTGGTTTGAAAAATGCAGGTGCAACATACCAGAGATTAGTAAATATGATGTTTAAAGACAAGCTGGGGGACACCATGGAGGTATACATTGACAATATGGTGGTAAAATCAAAGAAAGCCCAGGATCATCTCCAGGATATTAAAGGAGCATTTGATATCCTAGACCAATATAACATGAAGCTAAATCCTGCTAAGTGTCATTTCGGAGTGGGAGCAGGAAAATTTCTAGGATATATGGTGACCAAAAGAGGAATAGAGGCGAGCCCGGAGCAAATTAAAGCCATCTTGGATATTAAATCACCCTCAAATATGAAAGATGTTCAACGATTAACAGGGAGAGTGGCAACATTAAACAGATTTATTTCAAGATCCTCAGAGAAATGCAAAGAGTTTTATGATATCCTGAAAAAGAACAAGAAATTTGAATGGGGTGAGAAGCATGAAGCAGCCCTGCAGGATTTGAAGCAATATCTTTCAACTGCACCTCTACTGATGAAGCCTGAGAATGGTGAACCACTATCCCTAAACCTCGCAGTATCAGGGAATGTTGTAAGTGCCGTCCTTGTAAAGTGTTAGGGCTGGATTTTTACAATACATGATCCTCACGTGTGATCCTAACCAGTGATCCTTGTTTCTTTGGCAGATAGTGATCCTCAGCAGAGTTCCAGGATCAGGATCACGGACCATCATAGGATCCTCATGCTAACAGTTGCTTTCATTGAATTTAATGTTGTTTTGCAGGACATCTAGCAGGATCCGCTCTTCAGCATCACAATCAAAGGACGCGTCTTTACAACTATAGCATGTGCTTAATCGGAGATGGACGTTGTGAAGGATATGGAAACTTGGCATGATTTAAGGGCGATAATTTAGGCTAGATTTACTTTTATTTCTAAAGGGGTAATGAGCTGATTATTAGTCTTTTTACCTAAAATAGGTCACCTACACTTGTATATATAACACTCTTCCCCATTCGGAAGAACACACAACACAATTCTCACACGCTTAGACACTCGAAACTATAGTGATCCTTGTACCCAGCTCATTATCATCCGAAGTTGTAACTATTTTTCTTATATTAGAGTTTGGTGATCGGTAGTTGCCATCACCCGAGGTTTTTTATGCCGGAGATCATACATTGATCAAGGGCTTTTTCCTCGTATAAATCATTATGTCTTTGCATATTTCATAGTAAAAGTGATCCTTTACTTTTTCAACAAACCAAGCATCATACCCCGTTTACATAGAGTTTGGTTGCATTATCCTTTGTGTGATTTTTGACCAAAATAGTTTGGCGCCCACCGTGGGGCAATTGGTGCTTCATTCATAAGAAAACCTTTTGTTCGAAATCATTTCAAAGAATTACATGGCTTCATCATTGAAAAACATGTCCACGGCGATGTCTGCAGTCACCTCGTCTCAGAACACTCTGCCTCCTCCACCGGCAGGATCCCAGAAGAATGCTGAGAAGAGACCAACTCCTACTAACTCTAAACCTCCATCTTCCTCTGCTATGAATTCTTATACTCCCAGTACTAGTGACGTATTTACTTTGATTTTGCAGATGAAGGATCGCATGTAGCGGCAGGATGAAACTAATGACAGGATCCTCAGGGAAATTGGAGATCTCAAAAGACAAAAGAAAACGGCAGAGGATCATTCCCCACTGATGCCCAAATCCTTGAGCTTTGATACTCCAATGATCACTTCTCAGCCATCGGGAATTCCAGACGTGCAAATTATGGGAGAATCTAGAGGATTGCACCTCGGATCGGCAGCAATGACTCAGGCATCAGGCTCACACTTTCAGCCGGCAGGATCCTATCCCCAACATATGGGATCCTTCATAAATTCGGGAGCCTATCCGGGAGCCCAACAGTTTCAAGGATCCTACTTTGTTCCAGGATCATCCCAGGGTCAAGGATCCTCCTTTGTTCCAGATCACCCCAGGTTCAAGGATCCTCCTTCGTTCCAGGATCATCCCAGATACCAGGATCCTTCCAGATACCAGGATCCTTCCAGATACCAGGATCCCTAAAAAGTTTGCAAACAGGAAGTCTAGATGTCCATCAAGGTGACTTCATTCCAATGCAGACCATTGCTTCCACTGGTCCCTCCGTTATTCCAGAATCCCAGCAATATGGATTCACTAACTTGAACCCAATGGGAGGTAACACTTTAAATAATTATCTTACCACTAACCATGGATTCATGCAGGATACAGGTATCAATCATGCTATGGCCAGGGAGTTGCAGAAGCTAAAAGATATGATCTCAAGTGTTCCAGGGGTAGTCAAGCCTATCCCAGAGATTGCAGATGGAAGCCATAAGGTATCTCGCTTTGCACCACCAATTTGTGATGCAGAGGTACCCAAAAGGTTACATATCCCTACTATGAAGCTGTATGATGGTACAACGGATCCAGAGGAACACGTTGCACAATACAGGGAGAGGATGGAGATCAATCCTATCCCAGAAAAGTTGAAGGAAGCATGCCTATGTAAAGGATTTGGATCCACTCTTACTGGATCAGCTCTTAAATGGCTGCTAAGTCTTCCCCCTTACTCTATTACTTCATTTGCTAATTTAGTTAATTTATTCAATAACCAGTTCTCTTGTAGTAGAAAATTTGAAAGATTAACTAGTGATTTATATAGGGTAACTCAAAGTCATAATGAATCGTTAAGGGATTATATAACTAAATTCAGTAAAGAATCCTTGGACATTCCCAACTTGGATATGGCTACGGCTGTTGAAGCCTTCAAAATGGGACTGCTTAAGGATTCATTGTTCTATGATGATCTTGTTATGACACCATGCAGGAACCTAGATGAAGTAAGAACTCGGGCACTCAGGTTCATCCGGCTAGAGGATGACAAGAGGATCCAGGAGAGACAAGTAGGATCCTCAAAACAGGAGAAGCAAGGATCCTCCTTCAAGAGCAATAAGTTCAAGTCCTACCATAGAAATGACAACCAGAATGTGCATGCTGTTGACCAAGAAGAGGATGATGAAGATTATCCTCCAATCTCAGAATATTGTTTTTCCGTTGATAATCATGAACTAATCCTTGCAATGAAGAATCTAGGAGAAAAAGCTAGGTGGCCCAGGAAGAATGATAAACCATCCGGGACTAAAGACAAGTCAAAATGGTGTGCCTACCATGAGGATTTCGGGCATCTAACTGAAGAATGCATAGCTTTAAGAAAAGAAATTGGATATCTGTTAAGCAAGGGGCACCTAAAAGAATTGTTGGGAAGAAAAAAAGCAAAGGACTCAGGATCCTGAAAGGATCCCTGAAAAGGCTCCAGCACCTCCGGCAAATGCACAAGTGATCAACTTTATTTCCGGAGGATCAGACATCTGTGGTACATCCTTCTCGGCGGCCAAAAGGCATGCAAAGGAATCAAAAATGGATAATGGAGAAAGACCTATTAGAACATCAAGTGAAGATGATAACGTTTGATGAGGATGATCGCATTAACATTCAGGATCCTCATCATGATAGTTTAGTTATTACTCTCTTTATCTCTAACCATTTTGTCCGCAGGATCCTTATCGATGGAGGAAGCTCAGTGAACATTATCCAGCTTGATGTTCTGAAGAAAATGGGTATCCCAGAATCAGATATCACACCAAGATCCTCTGTGCTTGTAGGGTTCAGTGGAGAAACGAAGAAAACTCTAGGGGACATCAAACTCCCAATCTACGTGGAAGGATTACATAATTATCAGAAATTTTGTGTTATTGACTGTTTATCTTGTTGCAATGTTATCCTTGGCAGGCCTTGGATACATGATATGAAAGCAGTCCCATCCACCTACCATCAATGTGTGAAGCTCCCTAGCCCATGGGGAATAATCAAGATCGACAGTGATCAGCAGGAGGCTAAGGATTGTTATACCTCATCCATGAAGCCAACCTCGAAGCCAAGGGAGCAATAGCAATTACAGTATCCTCCGAGGAATGTCTTGGAGGCAAGGGAACAAGATGTGGATGAAATCCTCTTGGATCCTAGTGATCCTGAATCAAAAATCTATATCGGATCAGGGATCCTTGGCAAGATGAAAGAAGATATGATATCCTTCCTCAAAAGAAGAAAGTCTACCTTTGCATGGAAGCACGAAGATATGACAGGTATATCTAAGGATATCATAACTCATAAACTTGGCATTGACAGGTCTATAAAACCAATCCATCAAAAAAGGAGGAAGTTTGCACCAGAAAGGAATGCCATTATCCAAGAAGAAGTAGAGAGACTACTTCGAGCAGGTATGATCAGAGAGGTAAAATATCCAAAATGGCTAGCCAATGTGGTTGTTGTCCAAAAGAAAAATGGAAAGTGGAGGGTATGTGTCGATTTCACCGATCTGAATAAGGCATGTCCCAAGGATCCTTTCCCATTACCCCACATTGACTCCATGGTGGATGCAACGGCGGGACATGAACTGTTGACCTTTATGGATGCATCATCTGGATTCCAACAAATTCAGATGGAACCATCTGACCAAGAGGATACAGCCTTTATGACCCCAACAGGTTTGTATTGTGACAACTCGAATTTCCAAGATTCGTTTTCGTATTTATTGCACAATCATGTACTAACTAGTAGTTTAATTGCACATTTGGTTACCATGAAATTATATACTTGTTGATTGTGCATAGTTGTTTGTTATTGTGGAACTTGTCAAATGTGTAAACTTGGTGGTGGAACTATGAAACAGTAAACTTGTCAAATATGAGATGGTGTGCATTTGTAAATTATATTAGTTAGGGGTGTAGAGAGCCATTAGTGAATTTGATTATACTTAACCCTAATCCCCAAATTCACTAATCACTTTCACCAAAACCAAAGCACTTGTAACTCTCTAATCCTCTAGCAAGCATCATCACTAAATCATTTGGCACAAGATAATCATCACACTTGATTTCCTCTCTCTTTAGGATCATCACACGGTAATTGTTTAATCATTGTTCATAATTGATTGTTGATTGATTTCTTGGTTTTGTGTTCATGGAATGTGTTCATGGAAAACCCTAATTGCTCTTGTAATATTCTGTGATTTAATCATGGATAGTTGAAATTATAATGAGGATTAGATGCATGCTTGATAGGTATCATGGTGATAATTGTTGTGGTTTAACATCGAATGGATAATCTTGTTTTCTGCCGTCACTGTGTTTGATATTAGGGTTTGCTTGAATGAATTACGTAACTGCTTGAATCGCAATGTACGCATGCTATGTTTGTTAGTCTGAGGTTTATTGAGAGTTAGTTGTCTGAGTTATTATGATGATTGTTTGCCTGAGTTTAAATGAAAGGCAATGGACCGAGTTTAATTAGTCCACATAGAGTCCGAGTTTATCAACATTGCATATGTCCGAATTTAATTCCCACATGTGGTCCGAGTATAAATCAAATGAAGTGGTCCGAGTTTATTTTGATGATGCCATGACCGAGTTTAATTGAATTGTGCTAAGTCCGAATATAATTGGACACCTATGTCCGAGTTTAATAACCCCTTTGATTGTCCGAGTTTAAAATGAATCCCCCTTGTCCGACTTTAATTCTTTGGAATGCTTGTCCGAGTTTATTAAGTTGCAAATGGACCGAGTTTGTGAGCTTGTAATTGGTCCGAGTATATTATCACATGTGGTCCGACTTTAACTTCATGATTTTGGTCCGAATATAATTCAATGTTATGGTCCGAGTATAATTTTTAGATGAAGGTCCGAGTTTAATCCTCAATGTGGGTCCGAACTTAATTGATTGATAAATGGACCGAACTTAATTGATTATTAATTGGACCGAACTTAATTGGGTTGTAATTGGTCCGAACTTAATTGAATTGTTTTTGGGCCGAATTTATTGAGTTTGATATGGTCTGAGGTTAATATGATCAACCATGCCCGAATTTATGTGCTGATTATTTGTCTGAGGTTGTATGAGTGCTGAACAGGGGAGACCCCCCCCCCCCATACTTGTCTGGGTTCTGTGAGATGCATGATCCTGTATATATTCATATGAATTATGTGAATTGCATGAACGGGTTAACTGTTATATGATACATGATTGACACTTGATTACATGCGTATCATTACGAACATGAACTGATTTGTTATACGTGCAAACAATAGGACTTGATTAATTACTTGTGAGTGCATAACCTAGCATACCGAGCAAACCAAGGTGAGTTCACACTCTTACCAAGGCATGGGGTTCCCGGGGTGTTGGGAATGGGATTGAAAGGTTGATTAGATACTCTATTGACACTATGACTAGACTACCACATCACTATCCTCGGTTGTGAAGGATACCTATAGTTACGAGTAGTCTAGTGGATAGGAAACGTGGAACACCACCACAGGAAACGTGGAACACCACCACAGGAAACGTGGAACACCACCACAGGAAACGTGGAACACCACCACAGGAAACGTGGAACACCACCACAGGAAACGTGGAACACCACCACAGGAAACGTGGAACACCACCACAGGAAACGTGGAACACCACCACAGGAAACGTGGAACACCACCACAGGAAACGTGGAACACCACCACAGGAAACGTGGAACACCACCACAGGAAACGTGGAACACCACCACAGGAAACGTGGAACACCACCACAGGAAACGTGGAACACCACCACAGGAAACGTGGAACACCACCACAGGAAACGTGGAACACCACCACCAGTAAAATATACAAACGGCCCAGTAGCGCCACCTATTGCAAACGAACTTACTATTACGCATTTCCTTTATGTGAACTCGCTCAACTAGTTTGTTGATCATTCTGTTACATGCCTTGCAGATCGTTAGGTACTGGGAGCTTGCACTGGAGAAGCGGGTCGTTGTGGACGAGGATCGTGTTTCTTATGTTGAACTATCACAACGCTTAAACTATTTACTACTGTTGGTTTCTTTTCTATGCTTCCGCTACACTTTAAAACGATGATATGTTTTGAACACCTTTTGTATTGAATGGATGGTTGTCTTTTATCTTACTTAATATTAAATGCATGTTCAATATGATTGGTGGCTTGATCCTGGTCAGTCACGCTCCCAAGCGGTGATACTCCGCAGGTGGATTTTGGGGGTGTGACAGATTGGTATCAGAGCCATTGGTTATAGAGAACTTGGTTTTAATATGGAAAAACGTTTTATTTAAAACCAGACTATAACCAGAACAGTGCTCAACACGATCCACAACGACGCTTCGCTCCACGTGCAAGACTCGACATCCTAGGTAATAAGGTTTATGTTTATTGCCTACATACTAGAACTGCATAGAACTTTGCTCGTAGTATGCTTAGATTACATTGCTCATTACTTGTTATTGCTTGAGAACACCTATGTGATTACTCTTTTCTGTCATCGCCCTACTCGCGAACCATTCTCACTTACGTTACAATTGCCATAAAGGTCATGGCCGAATATATCAACATGACACAAGCCCAGTTGACGGCTCTCATTAACGAACGAATTGCTGCGGCACTTGCAGCCATACAAGCAGGAGGTCAACACGCTCAGTCACCTGTTTACACCTTCAAAAATCTCAAGGATTACCAACCTAGTGCCTTCAGTGGAACTGAGGGGGTTGAAGGCCTCCTCCATTGGTTCGAGAGACTCGAAACTGACTTTGAGGTGCATGATTGCCCTGAGTCACGTAGAGTAAAGTTTGCTACTGGAACACTCGAAGGTGCTGCATTAACCTGGTGGAAAGCACAGGTTCAGATGTTAGGGCTGGCAGCTGCTAATGCCACCCCCTGGAACGAGTTCAAGGAACTGATTAAGGAAGAGTTTTGTAGTCGTGAAGACATCCACAAACTAGAGGTAGAGTTCCTCAACCTACAGATGATGGGGTCTGAAATTGAAGCTTATACGAGGAGATCGAATGAATTAGCCACATTTTGTCCTACTATGGTAGGCCCTCCCACCAAACGTATCGAGCGGTATCTCAAGGGTCTGGTGCCAGAAATTCAGAGTCATGTGACCGCAGCTAACCTTGGCACTATCCAGCAAGTCACCCGTCTTGCTCACCGTCTCACAGATCAGGCTGTGGATCAGAACAAGCTACCAAAACGCATTAGTACTACCACAACTGCTGTCACTACTTCTGCTACTCCGAGAGACAACAAAAGAAAATGGGATGGGAATTTCAGCAAAGGATCAGCTCTAGTTCAGACACAGGTTCAGCAGCAAAAGATTGACCGTTATCAGAGCCCCAGTCAGCACTCTTCAGGCAACCAGGGGCAGGGTGGATATCGGGGAATTCATCCACTATGTAATAGGTGCAACAGACACCATAGTGGATGGTGTCGCAAGGAACAATGTCAGAGATGTCTCAAGATTGGTCATGAAGCAAAGGATTGTCGAAACTCACGTCCTGTAACCCAAGAACAACAACGACTGCTTCTACCTTCACAGAACCAGCAACTGCAACTACCAGCTCCACAGAACATACAGCAGCAGCCACAGCGTGGGAACGGGGGATGTTTCCAGTGTGGGGCGGAAGGTCATTTTAAACGCGATTGCCCTCAATTAAACCAGGATCAGACTCAAAACCACGACCATGGAAACAAGGACGACAACGGGGAAAGCGTTGGGAGAAGCAATGGAAACCATGACGCCGGGGCAGCGAGTACATGATTGGTCAGGGAGACGCAATGAACGATATTTGAACTTATAACTTATCTTGGGTTTTCATTATTATGTTTACGCTACTCAAACAAAGTTTGGTTTGAACATCACTTGTATTGGGTTTTATGAATTATTTTACCTACTATACTTTATGTTTGATGTAATGGATGATTGGATATTATTGAACGCACCTGCCGTATTTATGGACCTTATGAACAGGGTGTGCAAACCCTATCTTGACAAGTTCATCATTGTCTTCATCGACGACATTCTATCTACTCCAAGAGTCAGGAGGAACACGAGCAACACCTACGTCTTATCTTGGAACATCTTCGAAAGGAGCAACTGTACGCAAAGTTTTCTAAATGCGACTTCTGGCTTCGTGAAGTCCACTTCTTAGGCCACGTGGTGAACAAGGATGGGATTCATGTGGATCCATCCAAGGTAGATTCGATCAGGAATTGGCCAGCACCGCGTACACCAACAGAAATACGCCAATTCTTGGGTTTGGCGGGATACTACAGACGGTTTATCAAAGACTTCTCCAAGATCGCGCAGCCGTTTACTATGCTGACACAGGAAGGTGTCACCTACCGTTGGGGAGATTCCCAAGGGACCGCTTTTCAGTACCTTAAGGATAGGTTTTGCAGCGCACCTATTCTCTCATTGCCAGAGGGCACAGATGACTTCGTGGTTTATCGTGACGCATCGATACAGGGTCTTGGTTGTGTGTTGATGCAACGGGATACGGTTAATTGCTTACGCTTCGCGACAACTCAAGATTCATGGACGGAACTACACGACGCACGATTTAGAGCTGGGAGCTGTTGTTTTCGCGCTTAGGATATGGCGACACTACCTGTACGGTACCAGGTGCACGATTTACACCGATCACAGGAGTCTCGAGCATATCCTTAAGCAGGAGGATTTGAACACGCGCCAACGGAGATGGGTTGAACTACTGAACGACTACGAATGCGCCATCAAGTATCATCCAAGCAAGGCCAATGTTGTGGCCGACGCCCTCAGTCGAAAGGACACCCTACCTAAGCGCGTGCGAGCGTTACAGTTTACGATTCAGTCTAGTCTTCCTTCACAGACACGAAATGCTCAGGTTGAAGCACTGAAGCCCGAAAACGTCAAGGCTGAAGCCTTACGCGGATCACGGCAACGATTAGAACAAAGGGAAGACGACGCCTACTATGTGACAGGACGTAGTTGGGTCCCACTATATGGCGGCTTACGGGAACTTGTGTTGAATGAAGCTCATAAGTCTCGCTACACGGTACATCCAGGTTCGGATAAAATGTACCACGATATCAGAACTACATATTGGTGGCCTAGCATGAAGGCCCACATTACAACCTACGTCGACAAATGTTTGACTTGTGCGAGAGTCAAGACAGAGTACCAGAAACCAGCTGGTCTACTTCAGCAGCCTAAGATACCACAATGGGAATGGGAGCAAATTTCCATGGATTTTGTTACTGGCCTTCCTAGATCCCAGCGTGGGAATGACACTATCTGGGCGATCGTTGATCGACTCACAAAGTCTGCTCACTTCTTGGCTATCAAAGAAACGGATAGGTTTCTACCCTAGCAGACATCTACATGAAAGAAGTTGTTTCGAGGCACGGAGTGCCAATCTCTACCATTTCGGATCGCGATGCACGATTCACGTCAGAGCTATGGCAAGCGATGCATAAATCCTTTGGCTCACGATTAGACATGAGCACGGCATATCATCCTCAGACGGATGGGCAGTCTGAGCGCACGATTCAAACTCTAGAAGACATGCTTCGAGCGTGTGTTATCGATTTCGGCAACGGCTGGGAAAAGCACCTCCCTTTGGTGGAGTTTTCATACAATAACAGCTATCATACCAGCATTCAAGCCGCTCCATTCGAGGCATTGTACGGACGTAAATGCCGGTCACCTCTCTGTTGGGCAGAGGTGGGGGATAGTCAAATTACGGGTCCAGAGATTGTAGTGGACGCCACAGAAAAGATTGCGCAGATACGGCAACGCATGGCGGCAGAGCGCGACCGTCAGGAAGCCTACGCGGACAAGCGTAGAAAGCCTTTGGAATTTCAGGTCGGGGACCGGGTATTATTGAAAGTCTCACCCTGGAAGGGTGTGGTACGTTTTGGCAAAATGGGCAAACTGAATCCGCGGTACGTCGGACCATTCGAAATCTTAGAAAAGATTGGCAAAGTAGCCTACAATTTGAACTTACCAGCTGAACTCGGAGCAGTTCACAATGTCTTTCATGTGTCGAACTTAAAGAAGTGCTTATCAGATGAAATCCTCATCATTCCTTTTAAGGAACTCACTATCGACGAGCGGTTGCAGTTCGTCGAGGAACCAGTTGAAATCACGGACCGGGATGTTAAGGTCCTCAAACACAAGAGAATCCCTTTTGTTCGAGTTCGTTGGAACTCCCGACGTGGCCCAGAGTACACCTGGGAACGCGAAGACCAAATGAAAGAAAAGTACCCCCAGTTATTCGAAACCAATGCATCCACTACTGAGGCTGAAGCTACTACTACTGAATTTCGGGACGAAATTCCAAATCAACGGGGGGATGATGTGACACCCCAGGAAAACCAGTAAACGATGTAACTTACCTAGCTTCCTCAGTGAGTGCGTACCAAATTTCGGGACGAAATTTCTTTCAAGTTGGGGATAATGTGACAACTCGAATTTCCAAGATTCGTTTTCGTATTTATTGCACAATCATGTACTAACTAGTAGTTTAATTGCACATTTGGTTACCATGAAATTATATACTTGTTGATTGTGCATAGTTGTTTGTTATTGTGGAACTTGTCAAATGTGTAAACTTGGTGGTGGAACTATGAAACAGTAAACTTGTCAAATATGAGATGGTGTGCATTTGTAAATTATATTAGTTAGGGGTGTAGAGAGCCATTAGTGAATTTGATTATACTTAACCCTAATCCCCAAATTCACTAATCACTTTCACCAAAACCAAAGCACTTGTAACTCTCTAATCCTCTAGCAAGCATCATCACTAAATCATTTGGCACAAGATAATCATCACACTTGATTTCCTCTCTCTTTAGGATCATCACACGGTAATTGTTTAATCATTGTTCATAATTGATTGTTGATTGATTTCTTGGTTTTGTGTTCATGGAATGTGTTCATGGAAAACCCTAATTGCTCTTGTAATATTCTGTGATTTAATCATGGATAGTTGAAATTATAATGAGGATTAGATGCATGCTTGATAGGTATCATGGTGATAATTGTTGTGGTTTAACATCGAATGGATAATCTTGTTTTCTGCCGTCACTGTGTTTGATATTAGGGTTTGCTTGAATGAATTACGTAACTGCTTGAATCGCAATGTACGCATGCTATGTTTGTTAGTCTGAGGTTTATTGAGAGTTAGTTGTCTGAGTTATTATGATGATTGTTTGCCTGAGTTTAAATGAAAGGCAATGGACCGAGTTTAATTAGTCCACATAGAGTCCGAGTTTATCAACATTGCATATGTCCGAATTTAATTCCCACATGTGGTCCGAGTATAAATCAAATGAAGTGGTCCGAGTTTATTTTGATGATGCCATGACCGAGTTTAATTGAATTGTGCTAAGTCCGAATATAATTGGACACCTATGTCCGAGTTTAATAACCCCTTTGATTGTCCGAGTTTAAAATGAATCCCCCTTGTCCGACTTTAATTCTTTGGAATGCTTGTCCGAGTTTATTAAGTTGCAAATGGACCGAGTTTGTGAGCTTGTAATTGGTCCGAGTATATTATCACATGTGGTCCGACTTTAACTTCATGATTTTGGTCCGAATATAATTCAATGTTATGGTCCGAGTATAATTTTTAGATGAAGGTCCGAGTTTAATCCTCAATGTGGGTCCGAACTTAATTGATTGATAAATGGACCGAACTTAATTGATTATTAATTGGACCGAACTTAATTGGGTTGTAATTGGTCCGAACTTAATTGAATTGTTTTTGGGCCGAATTTATTGAGTTTGATATGGTCTGAGGTTAATATGATCAACCATGCCCGAATTTATGTGCTGATTATTTGTCTGAGGTTGTATGAGTGCTGAACAGGGGAGACCCCCCCCCATACTTGTCTGGGTTCTGTGAGATGCATGATCCTGTATATATTCATATGAATTATGTGAATTGCATGAACGGGTTAACTGTTATATGATACATGATTGACACTTGATTACATGCGTATCATTACGAACATGAACTGATTTGTTATACGTGCAAACAATAGGACTTGATTAATTACTTGTGAGTGCATAACCTAGCATACCGAGCAAACCAAGGTGAGTTCACACTCTTACCAAGGCATGGGGTTCCCGGGGTGTTGGGAATGGGATTGAAAGGTTGATTAGATACTCTATTGACACTATGACTAGACTACCACATCACTATCCTCGGTTGTGAAGGATACCTATAGTTACGAGTAGTCTAGTGGATAGGAAACGTGGAACACCACCACAGGAAACGTGGAACACCACCACAGGAAACGTGGAACACCACCACAGGAAACGTGGAACACCACCACAGGAAACGTGGAACACCACCACAGGAAACGTGGAACACCACCACAGGAAACGTGGAACACCACCACAGGAAACGTGGAACACCACCACAGGAAACGTGGAACACCACCACAGGAAACGTGGAACACCACCACAGGAAACGTGGAACACCACCACAGGAAACGTGGAACACCACCACAGGAAACGTGGAACACCACCACAGGAAACGTGGAACACCACCACAGGAAACGTGGAACACCACCACCAGTAAAATATACAAACGGCCCAGTAGCGCCACCTATTGCAAACGAACTTACTATTACGCATTTCCTTTATGTGAACTCGCTCAACTAGTTTGTTGATCATTCTGTTACATGCCTTGCAGATCGTTAGGTACTGGGAGCTTGCACTGGAGAAGCGGGTCGTTGTGGACGAGGATCGTGTTTCTTATGTTGAACTATCACAACGCTTAAACTATTTACTACTGTTGGTTTCTTTTCTATGCTTCCGCTACACTTTAAAACGATGATATGTTTTGAACACCTTTTGTATTGAATGGATGGTTGTCTTTTATCTTACTTAATATTAAATGCATGTTCAATATGATTGGTGGCTTGATCCTGGTCAGTCACGCTCCCAAGCGGTGATACTCCGCAGGTGGATTTTGGGGGTGTGACATGTATTGCTATATTGCCATGCCTTTTGGATTAAGAAATGCAGGTGCAACATATCAAAGGCTGGTGAATATGATGTTCAAAGATCAAATTGGACAAACTATGGAAGTATACATAGATGATATGGTAGTCAAATCAAAGAAAGCTGAGGATCACCTAAGGGATTTGGAAGAAGCATTTGATATCCTTGATAATTATAACATGAAGCTTAATCCTTCAAAATGCCACTTTGGTGTTAAGGCAGGTAAATTCCTAGGATATATGGTAACTCAGAGGGGCATTGAGGCAAGTCCGGAGCAAATTAAAGCACTAGTGAACATCAAGTCCCCTGCCAATGCTAAGGATGTGCAAAGGCTAACAGGCAGGATAGCAGCTCTGAACAGGTTCATATCAAAATCCTCAGAAAAATGTAAAGAATTTTACGATATCCTAAGGAAGAACAAGAAGTTTGAATGGACTGAGAAACATGAGAATGCTTTACAAGCCCTTAAAGAATATATGTCCTCAGCACCAGCATTATCAAAGCCCGAAAAAGGAGATGTGTTATCCTTATATTTGGCGGTATCCTCAACCGCTGTAAGTGCTGTCCTTGTTAAGGATCATGAAGGTACACAATATCCTATCTACTATGTAAGTAAGAGTTTACTTGATGCCGAATCCAGGTACTCACACCTCGAAAAACTTATTCTTGCATTAATCATGGCATCAACTAAGCTAAGGCATTATTTTGAAACCCATACTATTGTTGTTAGAACTAACTTTCCAATTAAGAATGTCCTCAGGAAACCAGAGATGTCAGGAAGAATGGCTAAGTGGGCAGTAAAGCTTAGTGCCCATGATATAAGATATGAGCCAAGAACAGCCATTAAATCCCAAGCACTAGCTGACTTTGTGGCTGATTTCAGTAGTGATCTACAAAAAGAAGCAGAATTGGAGGTCCAACAGCTGGATGAGACCAAGGATCCTTGGATACTACACACTGATGGATCCTCAAATGTCAAGGGCACAGGGCTCGGGATACTACTAAAATCGCCACAGGGGGACATAATACCCCACTCCATAGCCTGTGAGTTCCAAGCAACTAACAATGAGGCTGAATATGAAGCTTTAATTGCTGGCTTGCAAATTGCTAAGGATATGGGGGTGAAATATCTTAAAGTATATGTAGACTCATTATTGATCACCAATCACTTTAACGGATCCTATGCTGTTAAAGGTGAAAAACTAACCAAATATTTAGAGATAGTCAAAGAATTGGCACTCTCTTTTGTCTCTTTTAGCTTAACACAGGTACCAAGGGAGGATAACACGGAAGCTGATGCATTGGCCAACCTAGGATCACCCTTAAAGATTCCAGAAGATATAAGTATCCCTATCATCCATATCCTGGCTTCTGCTATTGAAAATCAGGTGGCCATGGAAATAGAAGAGGATACTGCAGTAATCCCTAGTGAAGAAGCTCAATCTTATGCAGGATCATGGATCTCACCAATCATGAGATACTTGCAATACGGGGAGATTCCGATGGGAGAAAATCCTAGAGCTTTCAGGATTAAGGTATCTCAATTCACAATCTTAAATAATGTGCTATATAAACGATCTCTTGCAGGACCATATTTAAGATGTATCGAGGATCCTGAAATTAAAGAAGTGTTGAGAGACTTCCATGAAGGAGATTGTGGAAACCACACTGGGGGCAAGGCATTGTTCTCAAGGATCCTTAGAACAGGATACTACTGGCCAACCATGAAAAGGGATGCTGTAGAATATGCTAGGAAATGTGATCCTTGTCAAAGACACAGCAATATCCTTCATCAACCAGCTGAACTGCTACACCCTATACCATCCTCTTGGCCATTCATGAGATGGGGGATGGATATAGTTGGCAAGCTCCCTAAAGCACCTGGTGGAAAAGTATTTATGCTTGCCATGACTGACTACTTCTCTAAGTGGATAGAAGCTGAAGCCTTTGCTCAAGTCAGAGAAAAAGAAGTTATATCCTTTATCAAAAGAAACATTATAACTAGATTTGGCATTCCCTCTGAAATTGTATGTGATAATGGTTCCCAGTTCATTGGAAGCAGAACCACTAACTTTTGTGACAGTTGGGGAATTAAGATGATAACATCAACACCAGTTCATCCACAAGCCAATGGCCAAGCAGAATCATCCAACAAGATCATCATCAACAATCTGAAGAAGAAGCTAGGATCCAAGAAGGGAAAATGGGCAGAGGAGTTACCTTATGTGCTATGGGCTGATAGGACAAATCCCAAGAATGCCACTGGTCAAACACCTTTCTCTTTAATATATGGGGCAGAATCAGTGATCCCAACAGAGATGGTGATCCCAACTGCTAGAACAAGTGCTCGTGATCCTGAAGAGAATGCTACAATCCTGGCTCAGGATTTGGATACTATTGAGGAAATCAGGGATCTGGCTAGGATAAGAATGGCAAGCTACCAACAAAGAATGGCTGGTGCTTACAACAAAAATGTTAGGATAAGGAAGTTCCAAGTCGGAGATATGGTGTTGAGAAAAGCATTCCAAAACACTATCAATCCTGCTGATGGGAAGTTAGCACCAAAATGGGAAGGCCCTTACTTGATTGAAGCTGAAGCAGGAAAGGGGGCATACAGATTGCTAACTATGGAAGGAAACTTGTTACCACGAGCCTGGAATGCTGTTCACTTAAAGAGATACTTTATGTGAACATGATCCTTCAAGCATGTGATCCTTACACTGAAGTATCCTCGAAGGATCCCGGTGATGTCAGTGATCCTTACTCTGGTAATGTCCTTATCTTAAAGCTATTACATTTCCTTACTTTTTACCTAAGGATAAGGATCATGTATCCTTCATCCTCTTCTCACGAACCATTTGAGTTATGATAGTTCAGGTATCTTCAGCATATCGTTAAAGATCTTCAAAAGCACCACAGATCCTTGGGTTCAACCCCAGTTATCCTTGGGATTATCCCCAGTTTCCGCCAGCAGCGCACGATGATCCTGATATAGTTCACGTCTTTGGGACCAGTACCCACTTCCGGGGCTGACAACCTCATCGTACTGGCTATACCCAGGTTCCTCCGTATAATGGTAGACGTACCATACATCCGTTCCTAAGGTTTCTAACGTTTTCACGTTAGCTAAGGTTTTGACATTTTCATGTCACTAAGTTTGGATAGTCGCCAGTAAGGGCCATACTCCAGTTTACATACGATCCTTTGGGCTTGTCCCCAGTTATCCTTTGGGCTTGTCCCCAGTTATCCTTTGGGCTTGTCCCCAGTTATCCTTTGGGCTTGTCCTCAGTGATCCTTTGGGATCATCCCTAGTTATCCTTTGGGCATGTCCCCAGCTACTAACTTATCTTTTACATTGGCTTAGTCCCAAGTTATGTTTCATTTTTCAGGTTTTTAAAGTTAAACACATAAGGATCCTTAATCCTTATTATCCATTAAAATCTCATCTACGGTTATCTTGATTAAAGGTTAGGATCCTAACTTGGATCCTCAGGTATGATCCTTGACTATTTTGATTATACTAAACAACCCTTACACTTTGACAACTAAACCTATGATCCTTGAAATTGATTGCTTCAGAAATTTTCAGTGTCAGGATATTTGATCTAGGATCATATCCTAAATTTATTAAACATGGTTTGCTCAACTCTTGTTACTCTAACAAGTATGTTTCTAAAACAAACTGGAAAATAAAGAGGATAAATAAAGGATAACAACACGAGATAAGCCAGAAAGATTAAAGTTATATTATTAACAAAAGGATCTTAAACCCTTTCAAAAAGTTGTCAAAATTGCCAACCCACATTTCTACCAGCAAAACGTGGCCCGTCCACATGGGTTGGCAAAGGGTGTCCATTGTCTATGCGGTCTTAGCAGGTGCAGGAAATTAAAGGCGGCAGGATCACAAAGGCTTCATCCCCCAAACAGAGGATCCCTCCACCATTTGCGATCCTACCTATTGTCCAAAGGATCCAGGATCCTTAACCCTAAAAACTATTGTTTAAGTACAGACCATCATTGTTTGAAAACACCAACAACCACAAAAACCACTACCAAATTTTAAAAATTGGGCTCCGGCTATGTCTAGAAATTTCCATCATTGCCCAATCCTGCAGCTCAAACCTTCGCTGCACCATCACCACCAGCTCCACTTGCTTCCCCCTGATCCTTGCCAGCATCACCACCTTCAAGCATAGGGATATCCTCAGCATCATCATCATCCTCCAACTCTGCCAGCCTTGCCTTCCAACCTTCCACGTCCCATGTGCCTTTGTCAAAGGAAGGATCCTGAGCCTCCGCAGCCATTTGCAGCTGGATCTTATACATGGTTATCGCAGCAGAGACCTTAGCATCCTGGGTGATATCATGCTTCTCGTAGTCAAACTTGATCAATGCTTTGACATCTTCATCCTTGGTAACCCGGAGCTCCTTCTCAAGATCAGCTATCTTGAGATCCTTCAGCACACCCATCTGTTGGAGGTCGGCAATTTGGCGATCTTGATCTTCAACGTGGTTAACATAAGTCTCTATTTCAGTAAATTTCTGCAAAAACAACAAGATATGACGTCAGACATAGGTGATCCTCAAAAACCATCAGGATAACCAACAGGGGCAGTGATCCTAACCTCGTTGACAGAATCAAGAAACTGCTGGCGGATCAGGGGAAATCCTTGAAGATCCTCAGAAGCCTTTCTCTTCTTTCCCTTACCCCTAATAGGAGCTTTAGGGGCAGAAGCAGAGGGACTAGCAGCAGGGGTCTTCTTTCTTGAAGACTTGACATTGGCAAGTTCATCAATCCCGAACTTGGAGGCAGACTTGGCAGACTTAGCAGGTTTCCCAGCGCCTACACAATCAAAACAAGATAAGTTCCCTTACTAACTAAACAGTCTTACATATAACTTACTCTTTAATAAGGATACTTACTTGACATAGTGGCAGATGCGGAGGATACTTCTTGTGAATCTTGGACGGTGACTTGAAAACTTCTGGTCTCAGGATCAAGCTTTTTGAAAGCTAAAACTCTCTCTCTTGCAGCAGGAGTTAACTTGAGATGAGCAACGGATATGGCTGCACAAAAGACAAAGAAAACATTAGTGATCCTCATCATGAGAGACAAGTCTGATAGTGATCCTTCCAGGATCCTCTATCCTACCATGAGTAGCCCACTCCTTGGGCAGATCCTCCCCGTTAGGGATGGTATCTCTCCTAACAAAGAAGAATCGTCGCTTCCAGTTGGTATCATTTTTTGTGACCTTAAAAACAGGGTGATCCTCTCCAGCTTTCCGTTTCAACAAGTACCGACAAGAACCAAACGTGGTAAGATCATATAGCTCGGCCAGCTCCGACATCCCTAAGTCAATCCCCTCCTGCTCAATGATCCTCTCAAGGGTACACAGAACCCTCCAGATCATCGGCATGGCTTGGATATAGGACATGCCGGTCAGAGAAAAGAAGGATTGGGTGAAGGCTGGAAGAGGATATGAATATCCTATGGTAAACGGAGTTGCAGGAAAGGCCACCCAGGCGTCGGAAACGAAATCACTCAGAGCGGTGGGAGTAAAAGACTTGAAGACGGTATCCGCCGGAAAACAGTGACGGATCCTATCAACATGAGCATCAGTGAAGCAGCACCTCTCCGTAGGAGAGTCTTTGACGATCCCTTGGCTTTTCAGGGGACTGCTCTTCTTGTGATCCTTGTGAGGGGAATTTCGGAGCAACATACTCTTGGCAGGGTAAAAGCAGAAAAACAGAGCAAGAGAGGAAAAGAAGAGAATACCTGATTGATCTTCGGTTGAGATTATAAAGGGAGTATATCTTGAATTTAAGTGCAGATTGATCCTAACCCTATCTCCTATTTATAATCATGATTTGCAGGGATGTCACCTCAATGACGTAAAGGTTGCAACGGCTAGTTCGAGATTAACGGCTAGTTATCCGAGTTGTTCGTTGCAGATAAGATCAAAGCAAAATATAACTCATTTATTTACAAAATCACTCCTTATATTTTGGGGGCAATTGTTAGGGCTGGATTTTTACAATACATGATCCTCACGTGTGATCCTAACCAGTGATCCTTGTTTCTTTGGCAGATAGTGATCCTCAGCAGAGTTCCAGGATCAGGATCACGGACCATCATAGGATCCTCATGCTAACAGTTGCTTTCATTGAATTTAATGTTGTTTTGCAGGACATCTAGCAGGATCCGCTCTTAAGCATCACAATCAAAGGACGCGTCTTTACAACTATAGCATGTGCTTAATCGGAGATGGACGTTGTGAAGGATATGGAAACTTGGCATGATTTAAGGGCGATAATTTAGGCTAGATTTACTTTTATTTCTAAAGGGGTAATGAGCTGATTATTAGTCTTTTTACCTAAAATAGGTCACCTACACTTGTATATATAACACTCTTCCCCATTCGGAAGAACACACAACACAATTCTCACACGCTTAGACACTCGAAACTATAGTGATCCTTGTACCCAGCTCATTATCATCCGAAGTTGTAACTATTTTTCTTATATTAGAGTTTGGTGATCGGTAGTTGCCATCACCCGAGGTTTTTTATGCCGGAGATCATACATTGATCAAGGGCTTTTTCCTCGTATAAATCATTGTGTCTTTGCATATTTCATAGTAAAACTGATCCTTTACTTTTTCAACAAACCAATCATCATACCCCATTTACATAGAGTTTGGTTGCATTATCCTTTGTGTGATTTTTGACCAAAACATAAAGGATCATGAAGGTCAGCAATATCCTGTTTATTATGTTAGTAAAAGTTTGTTAAATGCTGAAACTAGGTATTCTCATTTAGAAAAATTGATACTAGCATTAGTTATGGCATCAATGAAGCTTAGACATTACTTTGAGACACACAGGATTCATGTTAAAACAAATTATCCTGTCAAAAATGTGCTTAGGAAACCAGAGATGTCAGGCAGGATGGCTAAGTGGTCAGTAAAATTAAGTGCATATGATCTAATATATGAACCTAGAAATGCCATAAAGTCTCAGGCTTTAGCTGACTTTGTGGCTGATTTCAGTAGTGACATTCAGGATGAGGTAGACCTAGAAGTTCAACAGTTAGGAGAATCTTCAGGATCCTGTACGTTATATACTAATGGTGCATCTAATGTAAGAGGAGTAGGATTGGGAATACTACTAAAATCGCCACAGGGGGACATATTACCCCAGGCTATTAGGTGTGAGTTCCCTGCTACTAATAATGAAGCAGAGTATGAGGCTTTAATTGCAGGATTAGAATTGGCTAAGAATATGAGTATCAAGAATTTGCAAGTATATGTTGACTCCTTGTTAATTACTAATCATTTTAATGAATCCTATGCAGTCAAGGGTGAGAAATTAATCGAATACCTCGATATTCTCAAAAAATTAGCAGGATATTTCGATGTTTTTACACTTGAACAGGTACCAAGGGAGGATAATGCTAAAGCAGATGCCTTAGCAAACCTGGGATCATCGATCAGGATACCAGACAGGACCCAAATAGCAATATTACATATCTTGTATCCTGCAACGAATCCTCAGGATAAAGAAGTAGCAGGTATTCAGGATCCTGGAGCAGAGTATCCTGAAAAGGATCCTAAATCCTGGATGACTCCAATCATGAGATATCTCAAGGAAGGACATATCCCCGGAGATGAAAATCCTAAGGCATTTAGGATGAAGGTATCACGATTCACTATTATAAACAATGTTTTATATAAGAAATCTCTTGCAGGACCGTATTTGAGGTGCTTGGAGGGTCCTGAAGCCAAAGAAGTACTTCAGGATATACATGAAGGGGATTGTGGTAACCACACTGGGGGCAGGTCATTGTTCTCCAAAGTATTAAGTGTTTTGGTCAAAAATCACACAAGGATAATGCAACCAAACTCTTTGTACACGGGGGATTGTTAGGGCTGGATTTTTATGACTTATGATCCTTACATGTGATCCTTACACGTGATCCTAACCAGTGATCCTTGTTTCTTTGGCAGATAGTGATCCTCAGAAAAGTTCCAGGATCAGGATCACGGAGCATCCTAGGGATCCTCTTACTAACGATTGTTCTCTTTGAATTTAATGTTGTTTTGAAGGAATTTCGAGTAGGATCCGCTCTTAACAACGTAAACAAGGAACCTGTCACGCTACTTTGGCATATGCATAATCAAAGATGGACGTTGTGGACAATATGGAAACTCAGCACAATTTAAGGGCGATAATTTAGGCTAAATTTACTTCTATTCTTAAAGGGGTAACGAGCTAATAGTTAGGTTATTTACCTAAAATACGACCACACACACTTGTATAAATAGCACTCTTCAACATTCGGAAGACACAACACATTTCTCACACGCTTTAGCACACGATACTATAGTGATCCTTGTACTTAGCTCGTTACCATCCAAAGTTGTAACCATTATTTGTTATATTGAAGTTTGGTGATCGGTAGTGTCCATCACCCGAGGTTTTTTATGCCGGAGATCATTGATCAAGGGCTTTTTCCTCGTATAAATCCTTGTGTCACTTGTGCATTTTACATTTAAGTGATCCTTCACCCTGTTCATCATTCCAAGCATCATTCCCCGTTTACATAAAGTTTGGTTGCATTATCCTTAAGTGATTTTTGACCAAAACAGTTTGGCGCCCACCGTGGGGCAATTGGTGCTTCGTTCATAAGAAAGTTTTTCTGTTGGTGATCATTCCGGAAGTGTAGCATGGCTTCTCGTTGAAGAATACTTCCACAGCGATGTCTGCAGTCAATTCATCTAATGGCATTCCACCTTTGCCTCCACCACCAGCTGGATCTCAGAAAAATACTGAGAAGAGACCAACTCCTATCTCCTCTAAACCATCATCTTCTGCTCTAACTTCTTCTATTCCCAGTACTAGTGATATATTTACTTTGATTTTGCAGATGAGGGATCGTATGCAGCAGCAGGATGAAACTAATGACAGGATCCTCAAGGAAATCGGAGATCTCAAAAGGCAAAAGAAAACGGCAGAGGATCATTCCCCACTAATGCCCAAATCTTTGAATTTTGATACTCCGATGATTACTTCTCAGCCATCAGAGGTCCCAGACGTTCAACACTTCTGTGGATCAAGAGGAGTGCATTTCGGACCAGCAGTAGTGACTCAGGCATCAGGATCATATTTCCAACCGGCAGGATCATATACTCAGCATATGGGATCCTTCACGAACTCAGGATCCTCCTTCGTTCCAGGATCATCCCAGGTTCAAGGATCCTCCTTCGTTCCAGGATCATCCCAGGTTCAAGGATCCTCCTTCGTTCCAGGATCATCCCATATTCAGGGATCCCTTCAGATACCAGGATCCTTGAAGAATTTGCTAACAGGAAGTCCAGATGTCCATCAAGGAGATTTTATTCCAATGCAGACCATTGCTTCCACTGGTCCATCCATTATCCCAGAATCCCAGCAATATGGATTCACATCCAATGTTCCTAACTTGAACCCGATGGGAGGTAACACTTTTAATAACTCTCTTACCACTAACCATGGATTCATGCAGGATACAGGTATCAATCATGCTATGGCTAGAGAACTACAAAAACTGAAGGATATGATATCAAGTGTTCCAGGGGTAGTCAAACCTATCCCGGAGATTGCAGATGGAAGCCATAAGGTATCTCGTTTTGCACCACCGATTTGTGATGCTGAGATACCCAAAAGGTTCCATATCCCTACTATGAAGCTGTATGATGGTACAACGGATCCTGAGGAACACATAGCACAATACAGGGAGAGGATGGAGATCAATCCAATTCCAGAAAAGTTAAAGGAAGCATGCTTATGCAAAGGATTTGGATCCACTCTTACTGGATCAGCTCTTAAATGGCTGCTAAGTCTTCCCTCTTACTCTATTACTTCATTTGCTAATTTAGTTAATTTATTCAATAATCAATTCTCTTGTAGTAGAAAATTTGAAAGATTGACTAGTGATTTATATAGGGTAACTCAGGGTCATAATGAATCATTAAGGGATTATATAACCAAATTCAGTAAAGAATCCTTGGACATTCCCAACTTGGATATGGCCACAGTTGTTGAGGCCTTCAAAATGGGATTGCTTAGGGATTCATTGTTCTATGATGATCTTGTTATGACACCATGCAGGAACCTAGATGAAGTAAGAACTCGTGCACTCAGGTTCATCCGGCTAGAGGATGACAAAAGGATCCAGGAAAGACAAGTAGGATCCTCAAAACAAGAAAAGCAAGGATCCTCTTTCAAGAGAAATAAATTCAAATCCTACAATAGAAATGACAACCAGAACGTGCATGCTGTTGACCAAGAAGAGGATGATGAGGACTATCCTCCGATTTCTGAATATTGTTTTTCCGTTGATAATCATGAACTAATCCTTGCAATGTAGAATCTAGGAGAAAAAGCCAGATGGCCCAGAAAAAACGACAAACCAACTGGAACTAAAGACAAGTCAAAGTGGTGTGCATACCACGAGGATTTCGGGCATTTAACTGAAGAATGCATCGCATTGAGAAAGGAAATTGGATATCTGCTAAGCAAGGGGCATCTAAAAGAGTTGTTGGGAAGAAAAAAGCAAAGGACTCAGGAACCTGAAAGGATCCCTGAGAAAGCTCCAGCTCCTCCGGCAGATGCACAAGTGATCAACTTTGTTTCTGTAGGATCAGACATATGTGGTACATCCTTCTCGGCAGCTAAAAGGCATGCAAAGGAAGCTAAAATGGACAACGGAGAAAGACCTATTCGAACATCAAGTGTCTCGGAAGGAAAAGTTATAACCTTCGATGAGGATGATAGAATTAACATCCAGGATCCTCATCATGATAGTCTAGTCATCACTCTCTTTATCTCTAACCATTTTGTCCGCAGGATCCTTATCGACGGAGGAAGCTCAGTAAACATTATCCAGCTTGATGTTCTGAAGAAGATGGGTATTCCTGAATCAGATATCACACCAAGATCCTCCGTACTCGTGGGATTCAGTGGGGAAACTAAGAAAACCCTGGGGGACATCAAACTCCCAATTTATATGGAAGGATTACATAATTATCAAAAATTTTGTGTTATTGACTGTTTGTCTTGTTGTAATGTTATCCTTGGCAGGCCCTGGATACATGATATGAAGGCAGTCCCATCCACTTACCATCAATGTGTGAAGCTCCCTAGCCCTTGGGGAATAATCAAGATCGATAGTGATCAGTAGGAGGCTAAGGATTGTTACACCTCATCAATGAAACCAGCCTCGAAATCAAGGGAGCAATAGCAATTAAAGTATCCTCCAAGGGGTGTCTTGGAGGCAAGAGAGCAGGATGTGGACGAAATCCTCTTGGATCCTGATGATCCTGAATCTAAAATCTACATCGGATCAGGGAACCTTGATAAAATGAAAGAAAACATAGTATCCTTCCTCAAAAGAAGAAAATCTACCTTTGCATGGAAACATGAGGATATGACAGGTATATCTAAGGATATTATCACTCATAAACTTGGCATTGACAAGTCAGTCAAACCAATCCATCAAAAAAGGAGGAAGTTTGCACCAGAAAGAAATGCCATTTTCCAGGAAGAGGTAGAAAGATTACTACGAGCAGGTATGATTAGAGAAGTGAAGTATCCAAAATGGTTAGCCAATGTGGTTTTTGTTCAAAAGAAAAATGGAAAGTGGAGGGTATGTGTCGATTTCACTGATTTGAATAAGGCATGTCCCAAGGATCCTTTCCCATTACCCCACATTGACTCCATGGTGGATGCAACGGCGGGGCATGAACTGTTAACCTTTATGGATGCATCATCTGGATTCCAACAAATTCAGATGGAGCCATCTGACCAAGAGGATACAGCTTTTATGACCCCAACCGGTTTATATTGTTATATTGCTATGCCTTTTGGATTAAGAAATGCAGGTGCAACATATCAAAGACTGGTAAACATGATGTTCAAAGATCAAATTGGACAAACTATGGAAGTATACATAGACGATATGGTTGTAAAATCGAAGAAAGCTGAGGATCACCTAAGGGACTTGGAGGAAGCATTTGATATCCTTGATAATTATAATATGAAGCTTAATCCTTCAAAATGTCACTTTGGTGTTAAAGCAGGCAAATTCTAAGGATATATGGTAACCTAGAGGGGCATTGAAGCAAGCCCGGAACAAATCAAAGCTTTGGTGAATATCAAATCCCCTGCCAACGCTAAGGATGTGCAAAGGCTAACAGGAAGGATAACAGCTCTAAACAGGTTTATATCCAAATCCTCAGAAAGATGTAAAGAATTCTATGATATCCTAAGAAAGAATAAAAAATTCGAGTGGACTGAAAAGCATGAGAATGCTTTACAAGCCCTAAAAGAATACATGTCCTCAGCACCAGCATTGATGAAACCAGAAAAAGGAGATGTGTTATCCTTATACCTTGCGGTATCCTCAAAAGCAGTAAGTGCAGTCCTTGTTAAGGATCATGAAGGTACACAATATCCTGTCTATTATGTAAGTAAGAGTTTACTTGATGCTGAATCCAGGTACTCACACCTTGAAAAACTTATTCTTGCACTGATTATGGCATCTACTAAACTAAGACATTATTTTGAAACACATGTTATTGTTGTTAGAACTAATTTCCCAATTAAGAATGTCCTCAGGAAACCAGAGATGTCCGGAAGAATGGCAAAGTGGGCAGTAAAGCTTAGCGCCCATGATATAAGATATGAGCCCAGAACAGCCATCAAATCCCAAGCATTAGCAGACTTTGTGGCTGATTTCAGTAGTGATCTGCAAAAGGAAGCCGAATTGGAGGTGCAGCAGCTGGATGAGACCAAGGATCCTTGGATACTACATACTGACGGATCCTCAAATGTCAAAGGCACAGGGCTCGGCATACTACTAAAATCGCCACAGGGGGACATAATACCCCATTCCATAGCTTGTGAATTCCAAGCCACTAATAATGAGGCTGAATATGAAGCCTTAATCGCTGGCTTACAAATTGCTAAGCATATGGGGATCAGGTATCTTGAGGTATACATGGATTCATTGTTAATCACTAATCACTTTAATGGATCCTATGCTGTGAAAGGTGAAAAACTAACCAAATATTTAGAGATAGTCAAAGAATTGGCACTCTCCTTTGTTTCTTTCAGTTTGTCACAGGTACCAAGGGAGGAAAATACAGAAGCTGATGCATTGGCCAATCTAGGATCATCTTTGAAGATCCCAGAGGATATAAGTATCCCCATCATCCATATCCTGGCTCCTGCTATTGAAAAACAGGTGGCCATGGAAATAGAAGAGGATACTGCAATGATCCCTAGTGAGGATACTCAATCTTATTCAGGATCATGGATCTCACCAATCATGAGATACTTACAACACGGGGAGATTCCTATGGGAGAAAATCCCAGGGCTTTCAGGATTAAGGTATCTCAATTCACAATCTTGAATAATGTGCTATATAAGCGATCTCTTGCAGGACCATATTTAAGATGTATCGAGGATCCTGAAATTCAAGAAGTGTTAAAAGACTTCCATGAAGGAGATTGTGGAAACCACACTGGGGGCAGGGCATTGTTCTCAAGGATCTTAAGGACAGGATACTACTGGCCAACTATGAAAAGGGTGCTGTGGAGTATGCTAAGAAGTGTGATCCTTGTCAAAGACACAGCAATATCCTTCATCAGCCGGCTGAATTTCTACATCCTATTCCATCCTCTTGGCCATTTATGAGATGGGGGATGGATATAGTTGGCAAGCTCCCTAAGGCACCTGGTGGAAAAGTATTCATGCTTGCTATGACTGACTACTTCTCCAAATGGATAGAGGCTGAAGCTTTTGCCCAAGTCAGAGAAAAGGAAGTTATATCCTTTATTAAAAGAAACATCATAACTAGATTTGGCATTCCTTCTGAAATTGTATGTGATAATGGTTCCTAATTTATTGGGAGCAAGACTACTAACTTTTGTGACAGCTGGGGGATTAAGATGATAACATCAACACCAGTCCACCCACAAGCCAATGGTCAAGCAGAATCATCTAACAAGATCATCATCAATAATCTGAAGAAGAAACTTGGATCCAAGAAGGGGAAATGGGCAGAGGAATTGCCTTATGTGCTTTGGGCTGATAGGACAACTCCCATGAATGCTACTGGTCAAACACCCTTCTCTTTGGTGTTTGGGGCAGAAGCAGTGATCCCAACAGAAATGGTGGTTCCAACTGCTAGAACAAGTACCCGTGATCCTGAGGAGAATGATGCAAACCTAGCTCAAGACTTGGATACTATTGAAGAAATCAGGGATCTGGCTAGGATAAGGATGGCAAGCTACCAACAAAGAATGGCTGGTGCTTACAACAAAAATGTCAGGATAAGGAAATTTCAAGTTGGGGATATGGTATTGAGGAAAGCATTCCAAAACACCATCAATCCTGCTGATGGGAAATTGGCACCAAAGTGGGAAGGCCCTTACTTGATTGAAGCCGAAGCAGGAAAGGGGGCATATAGATTGCTAACCATGGAAGGAAATTTGTTACCAAGAGCCTGGAATGCTGTTCACTTCAAGAAATATTTCATGTGAGCAGGATCCTCCTGGCACATATGATCCTTACATTGAAAGCATCCTCGAAGGATCCCGATGATGTCAATAACCCTTACTCTGGTAATATCCTAATCCTAAACTATTCCATTTTCTTATTTTTACCTAAGGATAAGGATCATGTATCCTTCATCCTCCTCTCACGAGAATTTGAGTTCTGATAGTCCAGGTATCCTCAGCATATTATTGATAGTCTTCAAAAGCATCTTAGACCCTTGGGTTCAACCCTAGTTATCCTTGGGCTTGTCCCCAGTTTTCGCCTTTAGCGCACGATGATCCTGGTATAGTTCATGTCTTTGGGACCAGTACCCACTCCAGGGGCTGATAACCTCATCGTACTGGCTATGCCTAGGATCCTACGTATAATGGTAGACGTACCATACATCCGTTCCTAAGGTTTCTAACGTTTTCACGTTAGCTAAGGTTTTGGCATTTTCATGTCACTAAGTATGGATAGTCGCCAGTAAGGGCCATACTCCAGTTTACATACGATCCTTGGGCTTGTCCCCAGTTATCCTTCAGGCTTGTCCCTAGTTATCCTTCGGGCTTGTCCCCAGTTATCCTTTGGGCTTGTCCCCAGTTACTAACTTATCTTTTATATTGGCTTAGTCCCAAGTTATATTCCATTTTTTTCAGGTTTTCGAAGTTAAACAATTAAGGATCCTTAATCCTTATTATCCATTAAAGTTTTACTTATGGTTATCCTGATTAAAGGTTAGGATCCTAACTTGGATCCTCAGGTATGATCCTTAACTATTTTTAATTACATTCATTATTCATTTGAATAACCCTTAGACCTTGACAACTGAACCTATAATCCTTAAAATAAACTACTTTGATTATAGGATATTTGATCCAGGATCATATCCTAAAATTCTTAAACATAATTTGCTCAACTTTTCTTACTCAAACAAACATGTATCAAAACAATTGGAAATTAAAAGGATAACAATACGAGATAAGCCAAAAAGATTAGAGTTATTTTATTAACAAAGGTTTGAAACCCTTCAAAGTTGTCAAAATTGCCAACCCACGTTTCTACCAGCAAAACGTGGCCCGTCCACATGGGTTGGCAAAGGGTGTCCATTGTTTGTGTGGTCATAGCATGCAGGTAAATAAAAGGCGGCAGGATCACAATGGCTTCATCCCCCAAACAGAGGATCCCTCCACCATTTGCAATCCTACCTATTGTCTGAAGGATCCTGGATCCTTAATCCTAAAACTATTGTTCAAAGTTACAGACCATAATCGTTTAAAAACATCAATAACCACAAAAAAAATTGGGCTCCGGCTATTGTTAGGGCTGGATTTTTATGATATATGATCCTTACATGTGATCCTAACCAGTGATCCTTGTTTCTTTAGCAGATAGTGATCCTCAGCAGGACTTCAGGATCAGGATCATGGACCATTATAGGATCCTCATGCTAACAATTACCTTCATTGAATTAAATGATATTTTGCAGGAACATCTAGCAGGATCCGCTCTTAGCATCACGATCAAGGGACGCGTCTTTACAATTATAGCATGTGCTTAATCGGAGATGGACGTTGCAAAGGATATGGAAACTTGGCATGATTTAAGGGCGACAATTTAGGCTAGATTTACTTTTATTTCTAAAGGGGTAATGAGCTGATTATTAGTCTTTTTACCTAAAATAGGTCACCTACACTTGTATATATAACACTCTTCCCCATTCGGAAGGGGACACAACACAATTCTCACACGCTTAGACACACATTACGATAGTGATCCTTGTACTCAGCTCATTATCATCCGAAGTTGTAACCATATTTTGATATATTGAAGTTGGTGATCGGTAGTTGCCATTACCCGAGGTTTTTTATGCCGGAGATCATACATTGATCAAGGGCTTTTTCCTCGTATAAATCATTGTGTCTTTGCATACTTCATACTGAAGTGATCCTTTACTTTTTCAATAAACCAAGCATCATTCCCCATTTACTTAGAGTTTGGTTACATTATCCTTGTGTGATTTTTGACCAAAACAGTTTGTCGCCCACCGTGGGGCAATTGGTGCTTCATTCATAAGAAAACCTTTTTGTTCGAAATTATTTCAAAGAGTTACATGGCTTCATCATTGAAGAATACGTCCACGGCAATGTCTGCAGTCACCTCGTCCCAGAACACTCTGCCTCCACCACCGGCAGGATCCCAGAAAAATGCTGAGAAGAGACCAAATCCTATCTTCTCTAAACCTCCATCTTCTTCTGCTATGAATTCTTCTGTTCCTAGTACTAGTGATGTGTTTGCTTTAGTTTTGCAGATGAAGGATCGTATGCAGCGGCATGATGAAACTAATGACAGGATCCTCAGGGAAATTGGAGACCTTAAAAGGCAAAAAAATAGCGGCAGAGGATCATTCCCCACTGATGCCCAAATATCTGAGCTTTGATACTCCAATGATCACTTCTCTGCCATCGGGAGTTCCAGACGTGCAAATTATGGGAGAATCAAGAGGATTGCACCTCGGATCGACATCAATGACTCAGGCATCAGGCTCACACTTTCAGCCGGCAGGATCCTATCCCCAGCATATGGGATCCTTCATGAATTCAGGAGCCTATCCGGGAGCACAGCAGTTTCAAGGATCCTACTTTGTTCCAGGATCATCCCAGGGTCAAGGATCCTCCTTTGTTCCAGGATCATCCCAGGTTCAAGGATCCTTCCTTGTTCCAGGATCGTCCCAGGTTCAAGGATCCTCCTTCGTTCCAGGATCCTTCCAGATACCAGGATCCTTCCAGATGCCAGGATCCCTAAAAAGTTTGCAAACAGGAAGTCTAGATGTCCATCAAAGGGACTTCATTCCAATGCAGACCATTGCTTCCACTTGTCCCTCCGTTATCCCAGAATCCTAGCAATATGGATTCACTAACTTGAACTCAATGGGAGGTAACACTTTAAATAATTATCTTACCACTAACCATGGATTCATGCAGGATACAGGTATCAATCATGCTATGGCCAGGGAGTTGCAGAAGCTAAAAGATATGATCTCAAGTGTTCCAGGGGTAGTCAAGCCTATCCCAGAAATTGCAGATGGAAGCCATAAGGTATCTCGCTTTGCACCACCAATTTGTGATGCAGAGGTACCCAAAAGGTTCCATATCCCTACTATGAAGCTGTATGATGGTACAACGGATCCTGAGGAGCACATAGCACAATACAGGGAGAGGATGGAGATCAATCCAATCCCGGAAAAACTAAAGGAAGCATGCCTATGTAAAGGATTTGGATCCACTCTTACTGGATCAGCTCTTAAATGGCTGCTAAGTCTTCCCCCTTACTCTATTACTTCATTTGCTAATTTAGTTAATTTATTCAATAACCAATTCTCTTGTAGTAGAAAATTTGAAAGATTAACTAGTGATTTATATAGGGTAACTCAAAGTCATAATGAATCATTGAGGGATTATATAACTAAATTCAGTAAAGAATCCTTGGACATTCCCAACTTGGATATGGCTACGGCTGTTGAAGCCTTCAAAATGGGATTGCTTAAGGGTTCATTATTCTATGATGATCTTGTTATGACACCATGCAGGAATCTAGATGAAGTAAGAACTCGGGCACTCAGGTTCATCCGACTAAAGGATGACAAGAGGATCCAGGAGAGACAAGTAGGATCCTCCAAACAGGAGAAGCAAGGATCCTCCTTCAAGAACAATAAATTCAAATCCTACCATAGAAATGACAACCAAAATGTGCATGCTGTTGACCAAGAAGAGGATGATGAAGATTATCCTCCAATCTCCGAATATTGTTTTTCTGTTGATAATCATGAACTAATCCTTGCAATGCAGAATCTAGGAGAAAAAGCTAGGTGGCCCAGGAAGAATGATAAACCATCCGGGACTAAAGACAAGTCAAAATGGTGTGCATACCATGAGGATTTCGGGCATCTAACTGAAGAATGCATAGCTTTAAGAAAAGAAATTGGATATCTGTTAAGCAAGGGGCATCTAAAAGAATTGTTGGGAAGAAAAAAGCAAAGGACTCAGGATCCTGAAAGGATCCCTGAAAAGGCTCCAGCCCCTCCGGCGAATGCACAAGTGATCAACTTTATTTCCGGAGGATCAGACATCTGTGGTACATCCTTCTCGGCGGCCAAAAGGCATGCAAAGTGTTTTGGTCAAAAATCACACAAGGATAATGTAACCAAACTTTATGTAAACGGGGTATGATGCTTGGTTAACTATGAAAGTAAAGGATCACTTCTGTGATAAAGGATGCAAAGACACAATGATTTATACGAGGAAAAAGCCCTTGATCAACGAATGATCTCCGGCATAAAAAACCTCGGGTGATGGCAACTACCGATCACCAACTTCAATATAACAAAAATATGATTACAACTTTGGATGATAATGAGCTGAGTACAAGGATCACTGAGTGTCTAAGTGTTTGAGAGTTGTGTCGTATGTCGTGTGTGTTCTTCCGAATGAAGAAGAGTGGTACTTATACATGTGTGGGTGACCTATTTTAGGTAAAATGACTAAATATCAGCTCATTACCCCTTTAGAAATATAGATAATCTAGCCTAAATTGCTGCCCATAGATCAAGCCATGTTTCCATATCTTGTACAACGTCTATCTCTGATTTAGCTCTTGCCATATTTGTGAAGACGCGTCCCTGGATCATGGTCTTTAGAGCATATCCTGCTAGATGTTCCTGCAAAACAATATTGTAGTAAGCGAAGGTGACCGTTAGTATAAGGATCACCATAACGTCCCATGATCCTAATCTTGAAGTCCGGCTGAGGATCACTGCCTGCCATAGAAACAAGGATCACTGGTTAGGATCACGTTTAAGGATCACTTATAGTAAAAATCCAGCCCTAACAATTGCCCCCAAAATATAAGGAGTTAATTGTAAATAGACGAGTTATATTTTGTTATGATCTTATCTCTAACGGGCGACTCCAAGAAACTAGCCGTTATGCTCGGACTAGCCGTTATGATCATTACGTCACAGATGTGACAATCCCTGCAAATCATCATTATAAATAGGAGATAGGGTCAGGATCAGTTTGTGTTTAAATTCAAGATACACTCTCCTTATATTCTGCACCGAAGGTTGTCCAGGTATCCTCTTCTTCTCTCTTTCCCTTCTTTCTTTTCTTTACTCTGTTTTTTCTACTCCGTCTCTGTTTCTATTCCGTCACAAAACATGTTGCTCCGGAATTCTCCACACAAGGATTCCAAGAAGGATAGTCCCTTAAAAAGCCAGGGGATTATCAAGGATTCTCCTACGGAGAGGTGTTGCTTTAGTGATGCTCTCGTAGACAAGATTCGTCATTGCTTTCCGGCGAATGTTGTTTTTAAATCCTTTGATCCTGCTGCTTTGAGCGACTTTGTCTCAGATGTCTGGGTGGCTTTTCCTGCTACTCCGTTTGCTATAGGTTACTCATACCCTTTTCCAGACTTTACCCAGTCTTTCTTTTCCTTAACCGGCATCTCTTACATCCAAGCTATGCCGATGATCTGGAGGGTTCTTTATACCTTCGAGAGGATCATTGAGCAGGAAGGAATTGATCTGGGGATGGCGGAGCTAGCTGAGCTCTATGATCTTACTACGTTTGGATCACATCGGTATCTGCTGAAACGGAAAGCTGGGGAGGATCACCCTATCTTCAAAGTTACCAAGAATGATACAAACTGGAAACGTCGGTTTTTCTTTGTTAAGAGGGATTCCATCCCGGATGGGAAGGATCTGCCCAAGGAATGGGCCACTCATGGTAGGGTAGAGGATCCTCGAAGGATCACTATCAGTCCTGTTCTCATATGATGAGGATCACTGATGTCTTTTTTCTTTTGTCTTTTTTATGCAGCTATTTCCGTTGCTCACCTAAAATTGACCCCTGCTGCAAGAGAAAGAGTGTTAGCTTTTAAAAAGCTTGATCCTGAAGTTAGAAGCTTCCAAATCACCATCCCAGATTCTCAAGAGATATCCTCTGCATCTGCCACAATGTCAAGTAAGTAACCTCATAAAAAGTAAGTTTTATGTAAAAGTATTTAATTAAATAAGGGAACTTATCTTGTTTTTGAATTGCGTAGGTGCTGGAAAATCTGCCAGGTCTGTCAAATCCGCCTCCATATTTGGGATAAGTGACCTTGCCAATGTCACGTCTTCTAAGAAGAAGAAGGCTCCTGCTGTCAGTCCTTCAGCATCCGCTCCCAAAGCGTCTATCCGGGGCAAGGGAAAAAAGAGGAAAACCTCTGAAGATCTCCAAGGATTTCCCCTCCTCCGTCAGCAATTCCTTGATTACGTGAATGAGGTAAGGATCACTGCCCCTGTTGGTCATCCGTTTTGAATATCCTGTTTGTGTGTCCTGTTTCTTTCGAGGATCATCCGGTTCTGTACTTACCTTATTCCCTTCTTGGCAGAAACTTGCCGAGATCGAGACCTATCTAGGCCATGTCGAGGATCAAGAGAGCCAGATTGCTGACCTTCAACAAATGGGCGTGCTCAAGGATCTCAAGATAGCAGATCTTGAGAAGGAACTCCGGGCCATGAAGACTGAGGCTGCTCAAAGGTTGATTGATATGGATAACGAGAAGCAGGAGATCACCCAAGATGCTAAGGTCTCCGCGGCAATCGCTATGTATAAGATACAACTTCAGATGGCCGAGGAGGCTCAGGATCCTACCTTTGACAAAAGCTCGTGGGATGTTGAAGGTTGGAAGGCAAGGCTGGCAGACCTGGAGGATGAGGATGATGCTGAGGAGATCCCCATGCTGGAAGGTGGTGATGCTGAGAAGGACCAGGGTGGAGATGCTGGTGGTGATGAAGCGGCGAAGGTGTAGGCTGCATGATTGGGCGATGATGGATATTTCGAGACTAGGCCGGAGCCCAATTTTTTAGGATTGGTAGTGGTTTTTCGTGGTAGTGGTGTTTGTGAACAATTATGGTTTGTAATTTCTGAACAATAGTTTCTTAGGGTTAAGGATCCTGGATCCTTTGAACAATAGGTAGGATTACAAAAGGTGGAGGGATCCTCTGTTTGGGGGATGAAGCCTTTGTGATCCTGCCGCTTTTATTTCCTGCAAAATGCTAAGACCGCATAGACAATGGACACCCTTTGCCAACCCATGTGGACGGGCCACGTTTTGCTGGTAGAAATGTGGGTTGGCAATTTTGACAATCTTTTTGAAAGGGTTAATGATCCTTTTGCTTAATAATATAACTTAACTTTTCTGGCTTATCTTGTGTTGTTATCCTTCAATAATCCTCTTATTTCTCAATTGCTATATTTGTTAAAATAACGAGAGTTGAAAAAGTGTTTAATAAACTTAGGATATGATCCTAGATCAAATATCCTCAAATTGAAATTATTCAGAGTATTTTGGTTCAAGGATCATAGGTTTGGTTGTCAAAGTATAAGGGTTGGTTAGGATAATGAATAATGAAATTAAAAATAGTTAAGGATCATACCTGAGGATCCAAGTTAGGATCCTAACCTTTAATCGGAATCACCATAGGTAAAACTTTAATGGATAATAAGGATTAAGAATCCTTAATTGTTTAACTTCGAAAACCTGAAAAAATGGAATATAACTTGGGACTAAGCCAATATAAAGGATAAGTTAGTAACTGGGGACAAGCCCAAAGGATAACTGAGAATGATCCCAGAGGATCACTGGGGACAAGCCCAAAGGATAACTGGGGATGATCCCGGAGGATCACTGGGGACAAGCCCATAGGATAACTGGGGACAAGCCCAAAGGATCGTATGTAAACTGGAGTATGGCCCTTTCTGGCAACTATCCAAACTTAGTGACATGAAAATGTCAAAACCTTAGCTAACGTGAAAACGTTAGAAACCTTAGGAACGGATGTATGGTGCGTCCACCATTATACGTAGGATCCTAAATATAGCCAGTACAATGAGGTTGTCAGCCCCGAAAGTGGGTACTGGTCCCAAAGACGTGAACTATACCAGGATCATCGTGCGCTGCTGGCGGAAACTGGGGATAATCCCAAGGATAACTGGGGTTGGACCCAAGGATCTGTGGTGCTTTTGGAGATCTTTGACGATTTGCTGAAGATACCTGAACTATCATAACTCAAATGGTTTGTGAGTAGAGGATGAAGGATACATGATCCTTATCCTTAGGCAAAAAGTAAGAAAATGCAATAGTTTTAGGATAAGCATATTACCAGAGTAAGGATCACCGATATCTCCAGGATCCTTCAAGGATACTTCAATGTAAGGATCACATGCAGGAAGGATCATGTTCACATGAAATATTTCTTTAAGTGAACAGCATTCCAGGCTCTTGGTAACAAGTTTCCTTCCATGGTTAGCAACCTGTATGCCCCCTTTCCTGCTTCAGCTTCAATCAAGTAGGGACCTTCCCACTTTGGTGCTAGCTTCCCGTCAGCAGGATTGATAGTATTTTGAAATGCTTTTCTCAACACCATATCTCCGACTTGGAACTTCCTTATCCTGACATTTTTGTTGTAGGCACCAGCCACTCTTTGTTGGTAGCTTGCCATCCTTATTCTAGCTAGATCCCTGATTTCCTCAATAGTATCCAAATCCTGAGCTAGGATTGCAGCATTTTCTTCAGGATCACGAGCAATTGTTCTAGCAGTTGGGATCACCATCTCTGTTGGGATCACTGCTTCTGCCCCAAATACTAAAGAGAAGGGTGTTTGACCGGTGGCATTCTTGGGAGTTGTCCTATCAGCCCATAGCACATAAGGTAACTCCTCTGCCCATTTTCCTTTCTTGGATCCTAGCTTCTTCTTCAGATTGTTTATGATGATCTTGTTGGATGATTCTGCTTGACCATTGGCTTGTGGATGAACTGGTGTTGATGTTATCATCTTGATTCCCCAACTGTCACAAAAGTTAGTGGTTCTGCTTCCAATGAATTGGGAGCCATTATCACATACAATTTCAGAGGGAATGCCAAATCTAGTTATAATGTTTCTTTTAATGAAGGATATGACTTCCTTTTCTCTGACTTGAGCGAAGGCTTCAGCTTCTATCCACTTGGAAAAATAGTCAGTCATGGCAAGCATAAATACTTTTCCACCAGGTGCTTTAGGGAGCTTGCCAACTATATCCATTCCCCATCTCATGAATGGCCAAGAGGATGGTATTGGGTGTAAAAATTCAGCTGGCTGATGGAGGATGTTGCTATGTCTTTGGCAAGGATCACACTTCCTAGCATACTGTATAGCATCCCTTTTCATGGTTGGCCAGTAGTATCCTGTTCTAAGGATCCTTGAGAATAATGCCCTGCCCCCAGTGTGGTTTCCACAATCTCCTTCATGGAAGTCTCTCAACACTTCTTCAATTTCAGGATCCTCAATACATCTTAAATATGGTCCTGCAAGGGATCGTTTATATAGCATATTATTTAAGATTGTAAATTGAGATACCTTGATTCTGAAAGCTCTAGGATTTTCTCCCGTTGGAATCTCCCCATGTTGCAAATATCTCATGATTGGTGAGGTCCATGATCCTGAATAAGATTGGGCTTCTTCACTAGGGATCATTGCAGTATCCTCTTCTATTTCCATGGCCACCTGATTTTCAATAGCAGGAGCCAGGATATGGATGATAGGGATACTTATATCTTCTGGAATCTTCAAGGATGATCCTAGGTTGGCCAATGCATCAGCTTCCGTGTTATCCTCCCTTGGTACCTGTGTTAAGCTAAAAGAAACAAAAGAGAGTGCCAATTCTTTGACTATCTCTAAATATTTGGTTAGTTTTTCACCTTTAACAGCATAGGATCCATTAAAGTGATTGGTGATTAATAATGAATCTACATATACTTCGAGATATCTTACCCCCATATCCTTAGCAATCTGTAGGCCAGCAATTAAGGCTTCATATTCAGCCTCATTGTTAGTTGCTTGGAATTCACAGGCTATGGAGTGGGGTATTATGTCCCCCTGTGGCGATTTTAGTAGGATCCCTAGCCCTGTGCCTTTGATATTTGAGGATCCGTCAGTGTGTAGGATCCAAGGATCCTTGGTCTCATCCAGCTGCTGGACCTCCAATTCTGCTTCCTTTTGTAGATCACTACTGAAATCAGCCACAAAGTCAGCTAGTGCTTGAGATTTAATGGCTGTTCTTGGTTCGTATCTTATATCATGGGCACTAAGCTTCACTGCCCACTTAGCCATTCTCCCTGACATATCCGGTTTCCTGAGGACATTCTTAATTGGAAAATTAGTTTTAACAACAATAGTATGGGTTTCAAAATAATGCCTTAACTTAGTGGATGCCATGATTAATGCAAGGATGAGTTTTTCGAGGTGTGAGTACCTGGACTCGGCATCAAGTAGACTTTTACTTACATAGTAGATAGGATATTGTGTACCTTCGTGATCCTTAACAAGGACAGCACTTACAGCGGTTGAGGATACCGCCAGATATAAGGATAACACATCTCCTTTTTCTGGTTTTGCTAATGCTGGTGCTGAGGACATATACTCTTTTAGGGCTTGTAAAGCATTTTCATGCTTCTCAGTCCATTCGAACTTCTTATTCTTCCTTAGGATATCGTAGAATTCTTTGCACTTTTCTGAGGATTTCGATATGAACCTGTTCAAAGCTGCTATCCTGCCTGTTAGTCTTTGAACATCCTTGGCATTGGCAGGAGATTTGATATTTATTAATGCTTTGATTTGTTCCGGGCTTGCTTCAATGCCCCTCTGTGTTACCATGTATCCTAAGAATTTTCCTGCCTTAACACCAAAATGGCATTTTGAAGGATTTAGTTTCATGTTATAATTATCAAGGATATCGAATGCTTCTTCCAAGTCCCTTAGGTGATCCTCAGCTTTCTTTGACTTGACCACCATATCATCTATGTACACCTCCATAGTTTTTCCAATTTGATCTTTGAACATCATATTTACCAGCCTTTGATATGTTGCACCTGCATTTCTTAGTCCAAAAGGCATGGCAATATAGCAATATAAACCGGTTGGGGTCATAAAGGCTGTATCCTCTTGGTCAGATGGTTCCATCTGGATTTGTTGGAATCCAGATGATGCATCCATAAAAGTTAACAGTTCATGCCCCGCTGTTGCATCCACCATGGAGTCAATGTGGGGTAATGGGAAAGGATCCTTGGACATGCCTTATTCAAATCAGTGAAATCGACACATACCCTCCACTTTCCGTTTTTCTTTTGGACAACAACCACATTGGCTAACCATTTTGGATACCTTACCTCTCTGATCATACCTGCTCGAAGTAGTCTCTCTACTTCTTCTTGGATAATGGCATTCCTTTCTGGTGCAAACTTCCTCCTTTTTTGATGGATTGGCTTGATAGACCTGTCAATGCCAAGTTTGTGAGTAATAATATCCTTAGATATACCTGTCATATCTTCATGTTTCCAAGCAAAGGTAGATTTTCTTCTTTTGAGGAAGGATATCATGTCTTCTTTCATCTTGCCAAGGATCCCTGATCCGATATAGATTTTTGATTCAGGATCACTAGGATCCAAGAGGATTTCATCTACATCTTGTTCCCTTGCCTCCAAGACATTCCTCGGAGGATACTGTAATTGCTATTGCTCCCTTGGCTTCGAGGTTGGCTTCATGGATGAGGTATAGCAATCCTTAGCCTCTTGCTGATCACTGTCGATCTTGATTATCCCCCACGGGCTAGGGAGCTTCACACATTGATGGTAGGTAGATGGAACTGCTTTCATGTCATGTATCCAAGGCCTGCCAAGGATAACGTTGCAACAAGATAAACAGTCAATAACACAAAATTTTTGGTAATTATGTAATCCTTCCACGTAGATTGGGAGTTTGATGTCCCCCAGAGTTTTCTTCGTTTCCCCACTGAATCCTACAAGCACGGAGGATCTTGGTGTGATGTCTGATTCTGGATTCCCATCTTCTTTAAGACATCAAGCTGGATAATGTTCACTGAGCTCCCTCCGTCAATAAGGATCCTGCGGACAAAATGGTTAGAGATAAAGAGAGTGATAACTAAACTATTATGGTGAGGATCCTGAACGTTAACGCGATCATCCTCATCAAATGTTATCATCTTCCCTTCTGAGAGACTTGAGGTTCTAGTAGGCCTTTCTCCATTATCCATTTTTGATTCTTTTGCATGTCTTTTGGCCGCTGAGAAGGATGTACCACAAATGTCTGATCCTCCGGATATGAAGTTAATCACTTGTGCGTTTGCCGGAGGTGCTGGAGCCTTTTCAGGGATCCTTTCAGGATCCTGGGTCCTTTGCTTTTTTCTCCCCAACAATTCTTTTAGATGCCCCTTGCTTAGCAGGTATCCGATTTCTTTTCGTAAGGCTATGCAATCTTCAGTTAGGTGCCCGAAATCCTCATGGTATGCACACCATTTGGACTTGTCTTTAGTCCCGGATGGTTTATCATTCTTCCTGGGCCACCTAGCCTTTTCACCTAGATTCTGCATTGCAAGGATTAGTTCATGATTATCAACGGAAAAGCAATATTCTGAGATTGGAGGATATTCTTCATCATCCTCTTCTTGGTCACAGCATGCACATTCTTGTTCTCGTTTCTATGGTAGGATTTGAACTTGTTGCTTTTGAAGGAGGATCCTTGCTTATCTTGTTTTGAGGATCC